>NW_019235605.1:14334-113724 GCF_002742605.1 Olea europaea var. sylvestris
CACGGCATCGACCCAGTGTTTAAGAAGTTCTCTAGCTCAGAGAAAGTGTCAGGCTTATTACACTCTTTGGGATACAGAAGGCCCGTGATCATACAATCCATGTACATTTTTAAGGTACTTCCATTTCATGTTGAAGTGTGTGAAGTTTACAATACAAATGTTCTTAACCGTATACTGATCCTGAAAAATGGTATTGTATTCTGATAACTAGAAATTAAAACTAGTTTTTTGAGTTGCTGCATATGAGATTATCTATTCGATGCCCACTAACTCTATTAGGAAGACAGCTCCTAGGCATCCAAGTTTGTCCTCTAAACTTTCATAATTATTTAAGTCTAAGATGCACCGACACTCTACAAAAGGATACAAGTCCATGTTTTGGACAGGGTTTGACACTGATATTCTTCAAACACTCTTGTACAAGCGACTAACACTCTTTCAATCGTATTTACAAAAATAGAAACAGAACTCCAAATTTAGAAATAATTTTTCCCAACTCTAGAACAATATCGAACTTTGCTGCGACCCTCAGTTATGCACTTTCTTATTCTTCAAAATCTTGTAATTTTGCTCCAAGAATTATTGTAGAATGATATGTGTTGTTAATATGAGGTATTATTGTCTCCGAAATTCCTCCTTTTTAAGTACAAATTTTTTGTATAAATAGGTCTCAATTTAGGGAAAAAATTCCGTGTTTCGCTTGACCTAGAAGTTCTCAAGATGTCCTAAGATAATTAGAACTCGGGTTGCTTAATCAAGAATTCTCAAGCATTGAAATCTGGTGCTTGAGCAGCTGAATGCTTGAAATTGCTAGGGCATCAAAATGTGGTGCTTGTGCATCAATGCTTGTTTCTTCATTTTTCCACCTTTTTCTCCGTCCTTTCACTTCCCAACAATTGTGCAATTCCGTCATTTTGTCAAATTAAACGTCGAATATCTCCATTTTGCTTTATTTACCTTCAAACTGGGGATTTAGCCTACAGAAGTCAAGTACAAAAAGTGAGTAGAAATTCGCTAAATTACTTTTAAGCAAATGTAGGAACCTAGATATGATGTAAATCACACTTAAAAATAGAATAGCATTGTTAATTACTATGTCATCAATTTATCCACGTATACACCCATGTGTATTTGTCGTGCTATCAATTTAATGGAGCATTGGAGGGCAGACTCACAACGTTGTACATTGCTTGATAGCACAAATTTAAAGGTCCCGTCATAATTGTGACTTGTGAGAATGCCTAACATTTGTATTTTCCAGACTTTGCCCTTCATTTTATGCCTTTTCAGATTTGATGACAATCTTCTATTTAAGTGTACATATTTCATATATAAGTCCCTGCATGAAAATGTATATGAATTTCATTTCCAGCAACCTGGAATTGGTGGTGAAGTGGTACCGCACCAAGACAATTCATTTCTATACACCGATCCACCAACTTGCACGGGGCTGTGGCTTGCTCTAGAAGATGCTACAATTGTAAACGGATGCATCTGGGCTATCCCTGGATCCCACAAAGGTACCAATGTCTCATATTTTGGTTGTCTCCCTTCCCTCTTGAGCCTCAAAACTTCTTAATGCGTTGATTTTCTTCTTTTGTCATTATAGATGGCCTTGTGAGAAGATTCATTAGAGATGAGAATGGGGTTCATTTTGATAAGCCATCCCCAACCTATGATCCAAAGGATTTTGTTCCTATTGAAGTCAAAGCTGGCTCCTTGGTAGTCATTAATGGGGATCTTATTCATCAAAGGTCAGTTGACTGAATTTAGAGCATCTTTGGTTAACCTTAATAAAATGAAGGTGCTCTTGGATAACTAGCGGTTTTTTACTTTGAAGTAATAAAGTTGCTTAAATTTTAAGCTTAGCCACCTGTGCTTTTTCTTTAATGCTTTACATTTAGTTATGTGAGATGTACTTAACATGATGCGCATTGTTTTCTTCTGCAGTTTTGAGAACAGTTCCTCAAAATCAAGGCACGCTTACAGTTTGCATGTGGTGGATACTGATGGTTGTAAATGGACTGAGGATAATTGGTTAGTGAAGATTATCAATGATTCAATATTGACTGTAATGACAAAGAAAAAAGTGATTATACAATCTTCGCCATAAACTCATTAACCGATAAATTAGGTTACACTCCTATACTTCGAAACTAAATTTCTTATATTATTTACTATATAATGTGAAGTAACAGTTACTTTTACTAGCTTAGGAAATGGCTTATTTTCTCACTAGTAGAATCCCTTTATATGCCAACATTTTTTTTGTTTAGCATCATAGCGCTTGAGAATCGTCTATAACCGGAGTATGCTTTGTTTAGCTTCGGACGATAATAGCTAGAACTTAGTATCAGTAATTGTTTTATTCAATTTCATAGATGAGGCAATTTTCCTTGGTTTCAATTTCCAGAAAGAAACGCATGCACAGCTTCCAATATTTGTAGCTTGATGTTTTCAATGTTTCCAGTGTATGACTGCCAGGATTGAGTTACTTGACCATGTTTTTCTATTTCTAACTTCTTTCAGGATTCGAAGAAAGGTAGATCCTGAGCCCCTTTACATGCATTGATTCAGAAGTTATGTTGGCTACTCAGCCTACTCTTATCCCCTGCGTATATCTGTACTGTACATTAGAAACTTGGTTTTGCATAATAATGTGGAAAGAGTAAGCATCCAGGGAACAAGTCAAATAAGAATGGAAAAACAGTGTTTTCTGTATTAGATTCTATCTAGATCTCGTTGTAGTAATTTAGTCGCTATTGTGATCAAGTATTACAATTGCTCTTGTTGATTTTTCAAATTAAATGAAAGTCAAAGTCTAAATGGAGAGTGTAAGCTCGACTAAGTCCTGATAAAGATGACATTTATAAGCCCTAATCACCATGCACTTGCTAGCTCACTTGAAAGATCTTAACTCAATCCAAGGCACCGTCGTATCTAAAAAGTAAAAATAACGAGAAGTGAAGCTACACTCAGCTACTCACTGAAGTATATACTCAGCAACATGGTGTAGGCTTATTCAACCTATCTGACAAAGGAATGGTTTTCCAAGATGGTTATCTTTTCTGTATCCTTGTCCAGTCTAACATGGTACATCACACGTTATTTAAATTTACCTCACAATTATTGTCATGGTTTAAACCGGGTTGTGTTGGACTGACAAAGCCTGGTTTTGAGGCAGCCGATGCCAAGACATGGCTTGGATCTACTTTACAAATTTTTTATTTTTTATTTTTTATTTTTTGTGTTAAAAATAAAGGAATTTTAAGGTATTTCACACAGATAAGAAAAGTTAGGCAATGGTAGCAGTAAAATAGCTGTTAGTACTTCATAATCTTTCACATACATAAACATAATGTAAATTAAGGAAAGCCTACAAACATCTTGCTGTCTGGTAAATACGCTACTAAATGACAAAGACCTTCATCTTCATACTCAATTTTTCAGAGGAAGAAACTCAAAGTATTTATTTGGAGTGATTTTCATGCTTGTAAAATTAGTGTCCTCTTTAATAGAATTAAGGGCTGGAAATAGCTCAAGAGTTGAATTTTCTTCATTTCCCATATCATCATTCTTGAAGGGAAGTGATATGCTGAGGTTCAGGCCAAAAAAATGCTTTGAATTTTCTTGATCTGAATCTTTCAATAGACAGAATTCATTCTTTTCAACTCTCTGCTTCAATTCTCTCTGTATACACCTGTCTGTTCCATATTCTGCTACAGCTGCTCTATGCATTGATACAGAATCCTGAAATATTTTACAGTTAATAAAAAGCTGAGAAAAATTTTACACACTGATCAAGAAATTCTTTTTCCATCATATAAAAGGTTTTCTTTCTCTTTATTCTGCATTTAAGCCTTTCGACCTTTGTACCATATAATGAGCTAATAATGTAGTTGTTAGACAAGTCAAAATTCTAGTGTTAATTAATATATATAAAGGTATTATGTACTTTTTTGGAATGCTATGCATATACTGACCTCTGAAATTGTAGTGCATTTTGAGGGGCTAGGCCACTTTCTAGGATGTTTAGTTTCCATGTCTCTCCTGCTCACATCTGCTAACAAAATCACAATTGCAGCAAATTAATTTATTATACATATGAAACAACATATTATAAATTCAAAATCTTTCTTCCTAGAAAAACACAAATAGAATGACTTATGGTAACTCCCTCTTGACGACTGATGTTTATACCATTCATGCCAAGCCTCATGGCGCTGCTCGACTCATATTCGACCAGCTCCCAATGAGAAACTTTTTTATTTAAATTTTCAAAATTAGAACAGACCTAACATATGATAGACCATTCATGTGAGTAGCAGGACTGGCATCCTTGACCATTCACGACGTAGAATTCTTCATACTAGGCTGTGCCATGGACTAACTGCTTCCCGACTCAGTCTACTCTACTCTACTCATTGTGACAAAGTTGTGTCGTACGTGTACCTGAATGTTCACTTTCAGGGTTCACAAAGACATCGCACTTCCTTTTTCTAGATAAAGATGCCTCTTGTTCACGACGTTTTTTCTGCCTCTCTCTTGCTTTGTGGTTTTGAAACCAATAAAACACATTTTTCCCTTCAATTTTACCAAATTGACGAAGGTTTCCAGCAATTTGCTGGATTTGTTGGGCTGATGGACTTCTTACTCCTCGTCTATACATTTCTTGAAGGGCCTGTAATTGATCTGCTGTTGGATTCCATCTTGAACTCATGACTAAAGGTTCTACATTTCTGAATTGGCGGTCATCATTCACTGTAGCTACAAGAAAATGTACTTGAAATTCAGTTCAAAGATAGCAAGAAGTGAAGGAAAATAACGTGGCTACTTGATACAACTTGACAATATAACGAACAAAATTTTAGTTTCTTTTCTCCGTTAATATTATACAAATATACTATTGATCCAATCTAAATATGACTTGTGATTATGGAAGGAATAAAGATGGCATACTTTGGTTGTGGTGAATGCAATAGCAACAAGGAGTTGGCATTGCAGAAAATGCTGTACTGCTGCTAGCGGTGATCGTCGACTTCGGCATTAGAGGCCGAAGTTTCCGATCAAATGAGTAATCACTAGAATGTACCATCCACATTGCTTCTGCGAGTGGAGATGGGGATTCTTTCTATGCTCAAGAACTGACTTTATAGAGAGAAATAGTATGGATATCGCATGCAAAGTATTGAATGGAGCTAAAGAGAGAATAGAATTTCAGAGTTTGAGAGATAAAGACTTGACAAGGAGACAAGAAAGACGATTGACCATGGTATATTTATAAATACATCTTCTTTGTCATTGACATACCTAGAGAGGGGTGGGGTGGGTGGGGTAGGGGACACAGGCTATTTGGCTATACAAGGAGGAATTGAATTGAAAAGAGAGGCGTGAAATTCTGGAAGATTTTGGGAGGCGGAAATGAAGTGACTGGACAATGATGAGATTATGGAAATTTAGTGCCAGTTCGTGTTGTGAAATAAAAAAGGGTCAACTCTTAAAACGGAATCGAAATCCTGATATTTTAAAACCATTGTTTTGGTTCGCGTGATTTAGGTTTCAATAGTTTCAAAATCGAACCAAACTATTTAGAAATGATTATGTTGAAGTTTCGACACTTAAAAACCGCTTGAGCTTAACCGATTCTAACCGACTAACCGTAACGTTGAGCATTTTTTATTTTTTTTTAAAGATATATTACTGTTTTCATCAATTTATATTTCAACAAATTTATTTGTTAGTTTCTTTAAGAAAATAATGATTTATTTATTATAATAATTTTTTTTATCTGAAAAATGAAAATATAAGCTTAAATTTTACGGTTGAACTTTGTATTAATTTATTGATTTAAGCTCGTATTGAGACAAATATATTAATATTGTAACATTTGTATTTAGAAGGTTTCAATTCAAGTGTTTTATAATGAAAATTATGATAGACCATTCATGTGAGTAGCAGGACTGGCATCCTTGACCATTCACGACGTAGAATTCTTCATACTAGGCTGTGCCATGGACTAACTGCTTCCCGACTCAGTCTACTCTACTCTACTCATTGTGACAAAGTTGTGTCGTACGTGTACCTGAATGTTCACTTTCAGGGTTCACAAAGACATCGCACTTCCTTTTTCTAGATAAAGATGCCTCTTGTTCACGACGTTTTTTCTGCCTCTCTCTTGCTTTGTGGTTTTGAAACCAATAAAACACATTTTTCCCTTCAATTTTACCAAATTGACGAAGGTTTCCAGCAATTTGCTGGATTTGTTGGGCTGATGGACTTCTTACTCCTCGTCTATACATTTCTTGAAGGGCCTGTAATTGATCTGCTGTTGGATTCCATCTTGAACTCATGACTAAAGGTTCTACATTTCTGAATTGGCGGTCATCATTCACTGTAGCTACAAGAAAATGTACTTGAAATTCAGTTCAAAGATAGCAAGAAGTGAAGGAAAATAACGTGGCTACTTGATACAACTTGACAATATAACGAACAAAATTTTAGTTTCTTTTCTCCGTTAATATTATACAAATATACTATTGATCCAATCTAAATATGACTTGTGATTATGGAAGGAATAAAGATGGCATACTTTGGTTGTGGTGAATGCAATAGCAACAAGGAGTTGGCATTGCAGAAAATGCTGTACTGCTGCTAGCGGTGATCGTCGACTTCGGCATTAGAGGCCGAAGTTTCCGATCAAATGAGTAATCACTAGAATGTACCATCCACATTGCTTCTGCGAGTGGAGATGGGGATTCTTTCTATGCTCAAGAACTGACTTTATAGAGAGAAATAGTATGGATATCGCATGCAAAGTATTGAATGGAGCTAAAGAGAGAATAGAATTTCAGAGTTTGAGAGATAAAGACTTGACAAGGAGACAAGAAAGACGATTGACCATGGTATATTTATAAATACACCTTCTTTGTCATTGACATACCTAGAGAGGGGTGGGGTGGGTGGGGTAGGGGACACAGGCTATTTGGCTATACAAGGAGGAATTGAATTGAAAAGAGAGGCGTGAAATTCTGGAAGATTTTGGGAGGCGGAAATGAAGTGACTGGACAATGATGAGATTATGGAAATTTAGTGCCAGTTCGTGTTGTGAAATAAAAAAGGGTCAACTCTTAAAATGGAATCGAAATCCTGATATTTTAAAACCATTGTTTTGGTTCGCGTGATTTAGGTTTCAATAGTTTCAAAATCGAACCAAACTATTTAGAAATGATTATGTTGAAGTTTCGACACTTAAAAACCGCTTGAGCTTAACCGATTCTAACCGACTAACCGTAACGTTGAGCATTTTTTATTTTTTTTTAAAGATATATTACTGTTTTCATCAATTTATATTTCAACAAATTTATTTGTTAGTTTCTTTAAGAAAATAATGATTTATTTATTATAATAATTTTTTTTATCTGAAAAATGAAAATATAAGCTTAAATTTTACGGTTGAACTTTGTATTAATTTATTGATTTAAGCTCGTATTGAGACAAATATATTAATATTGTAACATTTGTATTTAGAAGGTTTCAATTCAAGTGTTTTATAATGAAAATTTAGACAAAAATATATTTATTTTTCACTTGTTTGAAAGATGCTATTCTTTTGGCGCTAAAATATGATTTGAAACCAAATTAAACAGCAAAAAATAGTTGGGTTTGAAATCCTTCCAAACCATTTAAAATAATTTGGTTTGAAAATAGTTAAAAAATTGTCAAAATTGAACCGTGTTCACCTCTAGTGTCATTGGATTTCAATATCTTGTTTTTAATTTACTATTTTGCTATGGCAGAAATGAGAGCATTGACATTCAATCTGGCATATTCTCTTACGAAATTTAGTTCTAAGGTCTTAAAGACTGATTAATGCATTGTACCATCCACAGCCTAAAAGAACAACCCTTTGGTAAAGATCATCTATATAACTCAAGCATGAGTACTTCCTCGAGAAAACACTCTCGGGTGATTTTTCACTCAAAAACAGTTTTCGTAAAGTTGCAAGACCGTATAAGTGGTCACAAGTTATTCGATATTGAAAGGTAAAGATAAATGATCTCGTAACATAAAATCTAAAGATAGATGATCTCGTAACACAAAGTCTGCAAAAGCCTTGACGAACCGTCATCATGACTATATCTTGATTGCTCAACTAACATCTGCTGTTTCTTATATTTCCAAACTCCCCCAATTTAGTTCTTTGTCTCCAAGAACTTGAAGAATTCAATCCCATTATTGTTTCACTCTTGAAAAACTTAAAGACTTCATCCCATAATTGAAGCATTATTGACTAATTATATTATTTCTCTCACAAGCATTGTTACCCATTAATTCACCCTCGTGCAACTGATTATATCTCTTATCTAATTCCAACAATTATTTGTGATATACATTATTTTCAAGTCAGCTCCACTCGTGGGCTCATTGCCTTGTTTTCAATTCGTCCTTTGTCCTTCTCATAATGGTAGTTTACTTTGACTTCGAGAGGTTGATCATTTTGTTCAATATGTTTAGTCTAAGAAATTGCTTTGAGCTTGTTTGGTACAGCTTAAAAGTAAATTAAAATCAATTTTTTGATCGTTATTTTATTATTCCAATCGTCATTTTTGAATTCTTCTCTCACAGGTCAAATCCAATTTATCTCTAACGGTCAAAAAATTAATTATTAAAATTTCTACCAAACAAGCACTTGAAGAAAATGATCTAAAGTAGCTTACGAAACTCTTCTACAAGAAGTAGAAGCAAAAATAGAATTTCTTTTAAACGGGTTCTTAATAGTTTATTATATATTGTAGAAATTTAATTTCTGTGACACTATTGACGTTCTATTTTCAATTTTTATTTTAAAGGTCCCAGTGTCGAGAAAAGAAAAACAAAATACAGTGACAAAAGTGTCAACTTAAATGCTTTTCTACTATGCACAAGTTTTATATATTGTAGAGGTAGATAATTAAAAAGATTACGCAGATGCATTTCACAATTGAGCATTCTATTTAGTATTTTCTGAATTTTTTTTTCAAATAAAACATAAGAATTTTTTTTTATTTAGCTTGTTCAATGCACACAATATTAAATGGGACTACAGAATATAATAAAATGTAAAAATGGAACTACGATTTTTACCTCAAACATCATTTTAATCCATGCATCCCTTCACATCTTTTATTAACAAACTCCGCAAAACCCACTGCTTATAACCTATAAAAATTCAGCGGTGCTTCAGGTATAGGCAGAGATTCACAGGCTTCTGCCAGGATAGACACATTGGTGGGGCCCGTTCAATTTTTTTTTTCTTTAATATAGGTCGGATGACTCGGATCCATCGACCTACCTCTACAGTGAAGGCCCCTTTAGGAATAATGCCATGTACTCAGGGCAATATTCATGAAAATTACCAGCAATTCTGCTAAAAATCCACTAGATGCTGAATTTTTATTTTTTGTTTTTTTTTTACCTTTAACTAATAGATTGCTGCTAAGTGTCTTCTAGTGAAATTCTGGCAACCATTTTCTGTACATGCAATAGATTTGAAAATTACCATTCAATTCTTAACTGCTCCCGCGAATGTCCTTTTTCTCAAAAATAAAAATGAGGAGATTCTTTGATGAACATCTTAAAATCAAAACTAACACATGCTTCAATTGTTTACACCATTTATCTCAATTTTACGTACTTTAATTCGCTCCTGATAAAAATTGTTTGATGGGATGTATTCATATAACAAAGCAACGAGTGGACCTCAAAAAAGAGTCTATACCATTTGGGTACAAAGTGACTCAAGAGGTCATACTTTGAACATCAAACATTTGAATTATTAAATTTGTGCATAACAAAATTTACGAAGTTTACAAAAATGGGCTCTCTTTCCCGGAGCCAAATTGCTTGCTAGATGAAAATATCAATCTACACATTTCCCCCCTTACCAAAAGATTATTTTTTCAAAAGGCAACAAAGATTGCCATCTCTAGAATACAATATTCTTTCAAGCTAATGGAAGAATAATGAGTAAGTTTGTACAAATTACATATGCAAATCCATTTATAGGTAGGATCATCACTATTTTCTATCATCCACTCTTGGAAGATCCATCTATGGGAGAGATACAGGTTGTTTCGGCAAATTGGGGAGGAGCTCGACTAGTCGAGAAGCTTGTTACAAGTGCTGACTCCAACAGCAGCAGCAAGATGCCAACCAGCATGTAGAAATGGAGTTTCAGGAAATATGTCATCGGCAATGAAAAGTGCACCTCCTAACAATGACGACATCTTATGCATGTTATGGGCCATTCTGAGGTCTGGATCTTGAAACGCTCTCTTCGCAAATGCAACCTGGATGACAAATCGGAAATATTTTTTTTTGTCAAACAAGTTTGTTTTGAATCCGTCGTTATTCTTCTAGCGACATTTTTACTGCTGTCAGTAAACTTATTTTTGTTTTTTAAAATGACAGCAAAGGAACTTCCAACTTACTTTAAAAGACAAAATTTAAAAAAAAAATCTGTCTTTAAGAAAAATAACAAAATACTTTGTCAAAGAATCTGTTGCTATCAGCAACATAATTTTTCCAGTGGAAAGTAAATGGGATGGGAGTAGGGAAATGGGGGAACTACTCATCAATTGGTAACCAGAAGGTCAAACGTGCAGTGAACACAAGACTATAATTTGTACTTTCATAATATATTCGAAATCATTATCAAATATAAGTCTGCAACTAAATCAAACAAGACGAAAGATTGATTTTCAATTGACTAATTATATTTAATATTTATACTGCATAAGCGTACCTCCATAATCCCCGTGTGAACTGCTGACACCATCAGAGGCTGAATTGGTAGAAAGAAAGCTGAAGCTGCCATCAGTAACTTCGGATTCTCATTCCTAAGTGCCCTAGACAGACACTGCAAAAAAAAATTAAGTTCTTGTTTCTATGCAAGTGAACCGAAAAAGAAAACAAATATAGAACACCAAGTTGTACAGACAGATTAAAAACATTCTTGAGAATAAATGGGTAAATCAAAATAAGAAATTCACTGGGTTGCCCTTTATGGGTCAAGTTTACCCCATTCTAGATTATAAACCGATTATTACATAGCTATAAAAATAACCTTCTTATTCTTTCAAAGAATTCAGTCAATCTCTTATGGTCTATTTGGTAGGTTGGATCATACACGATTGGACAGTATTAATGAAGAAAGAAACTTAAATCTTGTTTTTATATCGTCTCGACTACTCTTGTCTAATTATGCTAATAAAACATCCACTTAGTGTTTGGCTCACCCTCGGCAGCCTAAATGCATAATTTAAAAATATTTTCTAACCCTGCGTCTATCATGAAGCCATTTTATCCCTCAATATTAAAGCCCATAACAGTTAGAACTTAGAATGATTCCATTATTTATACTCACCACAGTTGCTGTGGCTATCATTGTGTAGTCGGCCCATCTGAGATACCTCCTCAACTTTCCTCTTGAGGCATGGTATACACTCGAAGCAATCCCTACTCCAATTAATGAATTGGCATAGAGTTTACAATTCAAATTCTTCCTGCAGAATTAGCAAAGCAAGACAAATAAAGTGATACGCATGTATAGCTTCTGTACTTCTTATGAAAAAACTAAGTGCTCGTTGGTATAAAAAATGGATAGAACTCGACAGTTTTAATGAACAAGAGTTTAGCTTTTGTTTGGTTTTTAATACTACCGAGAGCTACCAAATCCTCCCTAGTAGATACGCCTCAAGGAAAAAACTAACCTTGGGGCTTGGAACCCAAGAGCAATGAAAGGAAGTGAAGTGAGCACATTAACGACTGTTTCTGCAAGATGTTTATCGCCTAACAAGGAAAAAGTACTATGTTAGCATAAGAAATGAAAATAGATGCACCAAGAAGATACTTCATCTACACCAACAGATGAATTTGTCTTCACAATACCATTCACGCAACCATGGATTGGCCTCAGACAAGCAGGTCTTTGCTGCCATACTTTCCTGGTTAACAAGATCTTTTAGTTAAAAATATATTTTTCTCATAAAATAAACGAGTAAATTTAACCAATAATCACTGAACTTTACACTTGATTACTACTTGCTCACTCATCTTTCACATATTACTGAATGCTCACCTCACATAATATTTTCCTCAAATGGCACTCTCCTTTTGATCTTGCTCAAAAACATTCTTAACTAGAAGTTTATGAAGACTCATTTTTGAAATAAACCTTGCTTTCAGTAATCTGACTCTAAGTCCATTCTCTAATGCCCCTTCTTGTCAGTTCATAGGACACGTCTATACACATCAGATATTGAGGAACAATATAAGTCCTTTCTCTTCCAATATTTTTTTTAACGAGTTCGACTTTTCTCAGAGTTTCCATGACAAAAACAATATAGGTTAGAAGTGAGCAGATTTGCCCATCCCAAGTTTGGTGAACAATCTAAAATGTTGATTGTTTCTCTTTAACCTTTTCATTTCAAGGGAAGTGAGGGCCAGATGTGATTTGTTCAATATCTTTAGATATATTTAAACAGTACGAATGCACGAGATAAAACTTAAAATCAAACTTTAATATCAACTAGCTATTCCTGTACAAACAATAAACATTCATTCTTCATTGCATATTATGAAATTTAGCAAAACTGACACTGCATTTTCCATAAATCATAATGAGTCAGGAACTAAGGATAAGCTGTAATCCACGGATTTTCAACCCAAATCGTCGTCCCATTAACGTATGGTGCACAAGAAATAAGAAAGTCACACACAAAACTTAAAAGGAATCGATCACAACAATCACTCATGACTCAACCCAAACATGATATAAATCCATTATAGTATTCCCATGTCCGAAACATAATTCATGAATGACATGTAAATTACAACAGACAATTAACCCGTCCCAGAAGGGTTTCTATCAGACACCCAAAAATAATTAAATCTACATTAAAACCAAGAAAAAAGAAAAGCAGGGTTCCATTGGAAATATTCTAAGAGAGAAAGGAAGACGATTACCTAAGAAATGGGAATTCGTGGCAGAGAGAGAAAATGGTGAACAGGATCTGCTTTCAGGTGGTTAAAATCGAGTTAGAGAGTAATGTGGGCGCCTGGGCGGAGAGTAGAGGCAGGGATTTATATAAAGCAAAGAGAGATGCGAATTATAAAGAAGAATCTTCCTTACAAATTGATAGTTTGCGGCATATTCGCATGTTACTTGCTAAAAGTTCCCGAATCTTACGTAGAATTTTGTCCCTCTCAATTTTTTTAAAATGTCATAAAATAAAATAACATTGCGTCGTTTTAAATTTTAACCGGCAAAATTGGACGTTATTTAGGGATCGTTCAATAAGATTTCTACTTTTATTTCTATTTTTTGTAATATGGTTTTTCGATTAAACTACCTTAGTTCAACTCCTCTAAAAATTATTTTAGTTCTATAAGATATTTTTAAAAAATTACCCAAAAAGATTCAAAAATAAATTTTTATTCTCAAAATCAATTTTTGACTTAAAAAAAAAGAAAAAAAAAAGCATTACAAAACGGGCTTATATAGCCTATTTGATATAGATTTTTTGGAAGATTTTGTAAAAAAATGTTTTTTAGTGATTGAGTGCAAGTAAGGAGACGGTGAGTTCATGTGGAAAATTATTTTATTTAAAAATTTTGTAGTTGGAAATAAATTTGAGAAAAAATAAATTCTAAAGAGTTTATACGAAACAAAGACTTATTATTTGCCAAGTAATGATATTTGTATATAATAATGACATGGGAGAGAGAAAAAATGAACAAAGAGATGAAAAGAAAAGAAATTCAGTAATTATAATGAGCAGTGCTACGTAGCCCCACTAAGTTACAGCCTAGTTTTGATGACATAGATGATGGACTAAATAAAATATAAAATTAAATGAGTTATTTAATTTCACTTATTATTTCATGTCATATTAGCGCTATTTAAATTGTGGTTGCAATATCAGTAAAACTAAATAGCATTACTCTATTATAATCCATAATCTCTATCTCTCTTTAATGTTATCATTATGTATAAATAGTATTAGACTAATGTTCTTCTCTTTAATTTGTAATACTTTGTCTATATTTTGTTTAGCTAATTTGTTTTCTAAAAATAAATTTCTAACCTCAGCCAAGTACATTGTGGTTTGAGTTATGATTGAGACTTGGATGGTGTAGAAGGAAATTGAGAATAATGGCATATTCCACTTTTTATTGGAAAATTTACTCAAATAATACTAAGTTGGAGCAAATAATGAGTTTGTAGCGCTATTCTCCAAAGATCGATATTTTATGATCGAGAGAGTGGCGGACGTAGGTGAGGGTCAATGGCGTCTCAAACCAATGAAATTTGAAAAGAAAAAAATATTATATGAATTTTTTATGTTTTTATTTTAATATAATTATATTTTGTGCTTGAATTTTTTTTTTCTGGGTAATGATATTAAGACCCCGTTTGGTAGGGATTTTTTGCCTCAAAAAATTGATTTTTTGACCGTTATTTTACTATTCAAACCATAATTTTTGACTTCTTCTCTCACATGTGGACCTCACTTTTCTTCTAACGGTTAAAAAATCAATTCTCAAAATCTCTACCAAACGGGCCCTAAAACTCCACTAATTTTGTGTGCTAGCTTCGCCACCGATGATTGACAAAAGAAAGCCTAGCTAACTCAAGCGTTCATTGTCACATTGTTGCATAGGAAAACAAGCTTTATGTTCTTTTATTTATATTTAACTTTTTATTTTAGACTATTTCCAGAAATGAAAAACATAATATTTTTAAGTACTTTTTACTCCAGTGTTTACTTATTTTTTATTTTTGTAAACCCATAAGATTTTGACAATGTGTATAGTTCTACTTCTTCGACCAGCTCAGCAGTCGGCGTGAAAGAGAAATATATAGTCAAAATGGCCTAAATTTAAGGAGATTTAAACTGAGAATGATAGGAATTCCTGGAAATTTTTTGATGAAAATGAAATAAAAAAAGGATGTGGGGAACCTTAGATTGTTGGGCCTAGACTATTGGGCTGATCTAATTTTGCTGGATTGGGCCATCAATAGCCTAGGAGATGAATATAAGGCTAATATATTTTAATGAATTTTGCAAGTGCATTAAAATTTACGTATTCTTAATTTATATTTTAATAATAATTTAGATATCTCCAGCCTAGATTTTAATCAATTCCGATAAAATTTAGGTATTAATTATTATTAATGGATTTTTAAGACTTCATTAATATAAAGGATTTGATTAGATTTTCATAGCTTTCAAATTTATAAATGTACGTATAGAATTCCTTAAAATTCTAACACGAACCCTTAGATTTTATTGGATTTTGAACCCATAAATATAAAGTAAAATTATTTATATCATGGACTATAAAAGATATTAATAGAAATAAAAATACGAAGATGAGTAAATTATAATAAAATATCTCATTTTTATAATTCTCATTCTTATTGGAGATTTAGCTTCAAAAAATTTTGAATTTTCTCGCGAAATACTTTTCTTCCGTTTAGATACCCAGATTAATGGAATTCCCTCACGGAAATCTATAATCCACTTATATGTATGTTATAAACACACGGATGCAGATTTGGGTTGTGAGTTGTATTACGCCCCTATTTGAACCACTTCGGAAAGTCTTTCACCACGTCATACGAGATGTTTAACACCCATTCGAAGTGGTTCCGAAGTGACTCTGTCGCCAATGTTGTCAACCTGCTAACGCACTGCGAGGCACAGACAATCTATTGAACCGATCGAAGCGCCCTCACCCCTGAAACCGAGGCGCGGTATATCTCGAGATTCTCTGTCAAAGGATTCGCCGCCAATTTCAGAAAGAGATCTATGTCAAGATCCTTTCTGCACCCAAAGTTTAATTGATTTGACATCTCCATGAGCCTAGTTGATATGACGTCTTAACTTTATGTCAACTCAATTTGGGAGAAGTAATTACCCGTCCACCCTATAGATGAGGCTGATTAACGCCTATGAGCAGACGCCTCACACCGTCAGATGCATACACGTGTCCCACATCCAACGGTTCTCCTCACCTATAAATACCCAAGGTTTGACAAGAGGCAAAGGTAATGAAACTCTTACAACATAACTTTCCATAACAAGCAAATATATATTCTCCTCCCCACTATTTTGCACAACCTTGGTATTGTTCCGATCACCTGAGGCTAACTTGACTGTCGGAGTGTATGCGGCTACCACACCCCCGCTGGTTCCAGCCGTGTGCATCTGACCATGCGTTGACTGTGCGTAGGGAGGAATACGTAGAGTAGCTATCGGTTGGCCACGTGGAGGGTCTAATTTGCAAGGTCAACAGATTGGCGCCGTCTGTGGGACACTTCTCATCCAAAGTTCTACATTCTCCACCGGAGAAACCACCGGAAAACTAGTGACTTACCCTAAAAAGGGCACGTTTTTTAAAAAGAGCAAAGTCGAGTTATAATCCAAGTTCTTATCACCTTTGAAAAATGAGATAAGATGAGTTACAGCCATGAAGACAAGAACCCTATGAGAGAGGCCTATGAAGAAGAGGTGCTCCGTAACAATGTCACTCACCAAAGACCCCATCACTGGCGTCGTCAAGGTGAAAGAACATTCATGCTCACTGAAGGAATGACTTAAATAGTTGAGGGCATGAGAGACATCGTAGCCCAAAATATAGCGATGCATGAACTTCTCATGCAAGCCCGAGGTCACCAGGGCTTTCAAATGCCCCAAGGATCTTACCCAGGTCAGGAAGCCTCAACATCTCGTTCCTGAGACCATGTGAGCCAGCACAGAGAACGCCCCTTCGAAAGAGAACTAGGTGCAGAAGCCACATCCTATGTGCAAGGGAGCCAGCCAGCAAAACCACAATTGGGGGACAATTTCCCTTAAGAATATGAAGCACAAAGGTCAGTCGGCATCTTCGACCAAATAGGGAAAGACCTTAGTAATAGGGTCCGCTCAGTGCGAAGATCAGTTTTGCAAGAACAGGAGCAAGAACAAGCACCCTCTCCTCCTAGAAATAGGAAGGAGAGAAGGGACTCAGTTCATTGGGACAGTCAAGGAGAAGCACCTCCACTTCCCCCAAAACATTCAAGATGATGAAGGGTCAGATGAACCTTGTCGATCCTATGAAATTAACGATGATGATGACAACCTCCCTTTCTCAAGGGAAATCCGAAGTTTCCCAATGCCTACGAATTTCATGCCCCCTAAGATCCCCAAGTATGAAGGAAAGGGGGACCCGAAAAAGCACATCACCAAGTACATGACACAGATGAGCCGCACCTGCTTTGAAGTGTAGAGCCTTCCACTTAACCCTAAGCGGAGCTGCTGAAGTGTGGTACAGCAGACTTCCTCCCCTGAGCATTAGGAGTTGGTCGGATTTGAAGAAGGTATTCTTGAACCAGTACCTCTCACACAGAGAATGAGAGGCCCCGGTGCAATGCCTGCAAGATATGAGGCAGGCCCTCGGAGAGACACTGAAAAGCTATCTCGCCAGGTTTACAGACAAAATCACGTATTGCAAACAGATCACTGATGGAGAAGCCCTTTTAGCCTTGAAAGGGGGCCTCAATATGAACACTTTGTTCTGGAGGGATGTGCGCAGAAAAAATCCCACCACTTATGACGAACTGGTAGAAACGATGAGAGTTGAGATCGTCAATGAAGAGATGATTGATCACCGAAATCGTGCCACGCAGGGACTCCCTCCGCCCCAAAGGCAGGTTGGTTGAGGACCCGGAGTGCACCTTGTTACTCAGCAATGGACTCAAGCAGGTCATATAATAGCTCCCACCTCCGGACAGGCACTGGCGTCTGCCATACTAAATGCAGTGCCAGTGTTGGCGTGCGAGAATTTCCCTAGCGGAGCAGGGCCATCTGGGAGAACTGATAGTAATAAAAAGAAGAAAAAGAAGCGGTCAAACAGGCCTTTGGAAGAGGCAAGGTTTTGCACTTTCCACCAACTCTATGGGCATGACACCAGCAAGTGTAGAGACGCTCCTTGAGGCCCGAATCAAAGTAACCCACATCCTTCCAGGAGGAACGAATATCCTCACAGATCCGCCTCCTCAAACAGGGGAGAGAGAAGGCATAGAGAGCAATCATCCCGAAGAAGAGAATCAAAGGACCGAGGAGAGTCTAGACAAAGAGATCAGGCCCCATTTTTTGGAGGCCAAACTATCAGGGAGATTGACATGATCATTGGGGGACCTCACGTCAGTGGCAACACCAGGAACGCCCAAAGGAATTACACGAGGGAAGCAAAGGACCCGCCAGTGCTCACCTACATTGTCAACGAATCCCAAGAGGCCAATAGGATGGCCTCAATCACCTTCTCCCAGGAAGATGCACAAGGAGTTCACCACCCCCATTGTGATGCATTAGTTGTGAGAGTCGTAGTGGCAAGAAACGGGCTCAAACACATGCTCATCGATAAGATGTAAATTGAACATGGGTTGATCCACTTTCGACATTGGTTGTGAAAGCCGTAGTGGCGGTTCAGTGAATATATCGTTTGGCTCCACCTTCGACAAGATGCAAATTGAACATGGGTTGATCCCCATGACTGATCCACTGTTCGAATTTACTAGAGACATCATCGTCCCACGAGGGCGGATTACTCTGCCCGTCGAGATAGGTTCAGCTCCTCTAGTGGCCCAACATTTTATGGAATTTTTGGTGGTAAACCAAAGATCAGCCTACCATGGAGTATTAGGCAGACCTGCCTTGAAAGATCTTTGGGCTGTCACTTCCATCCACTACTTGTGTATGAAATTCCCAACTGAATATGGGATTGCCACGGCACGAGGCAACCAGATGGGCTCTAGGGCATGTTACTTAAACTCTTTGTGAAAATCTAAGTCTCGAACTATCAATGTTATTATAACTGAAGTTGCCAGCGAACCCAATTTAGACGTGAAAATGCTCGACGCCCCTGAACAAGGGCATACCCTCGAACAGGAAGAAGACGTCAATATGGAAGAGGCCCCTGAAGAAGGGCACCATCTTGATGAGTTAGATCCCCGGATCATTGACTCCAAGCCAAATGCAACCCCAATGGAAGAACTTGAAACTTTCTTCGCCGACCTAGAGGACCCCAGTTAGATCTCGCGAATAGGGAAGGCACTGTCCCCCGAAGCAAAAGAAGAAATGGTGAGCTTCTTGAAAAGGAACTTGGACGTCTTCGATTGGAAGCATGAAGAGATGGTGGGAATAGATCCAAGGATCAGTTGCCATCATCTTAACATCAACTCCTCCTATGCCCCCACATCGACAGAAAAGACGTGCACTCAACCCGGAGTGGTAGGAGGCACTCAAAGATGAAGTAGACAAACTTAGTCGCACTGGCTTCATCAGAGAAGCCATATATCCGAAGTGGATATCCATCCCGGTCCTGGTAAAGAAGCCCAGTGGGAAGTGGAGGGTGTGTATAGAATTTACAAACTTAAATAAGGCATGCCCTAAAGACAGCTTCCCACTTCCAAGGATAGATCAATTTGTGGATTCCACCGCTGGACATGAACTCTTGAGCTTCATGGATGCATACTCAGGGTATAACCAGATACCCATGTTTCGACCCGATGAGAAGGCTACATCATTCATCACAGATAGAGGACTGTACTGCCACAAAGCCATGCCCTTCGGATTGAAAAATGCTGAAGCTACATATTAGAGGCTGGTCAACATGATGTTTGTCGAACTCATTGGTAAAACCATGGAGGTCTACATAGACGACATGCTAGTCAAAAGCCTTTAGGCCAACAAACATGTAAGTCACCTCGACCAAATCTTTCAGATACTTAAAAAATATAAAATGAAGTTGAACCCCCTCAAGTGCACCTTTGGAGTGGCTTCGGATCAATTTTTGGGATATATTGTAAACCAAAGAGGAATCGAAGCGAACCCAGTGAAGATAATGGCCTTGCTTGAAATGAGGTCACCTCAAAAATCAAAGGAGGTCCAAAACCTCAATGGTCGGATAGCAGCACTCAGTCGCTTCATTTTTCGAGCTATGGATAAGAGCTTACCCTTCTTCAATGTGTTGAAGCAAGGAAAGAAGTTCCAATGAACTTCTGAGTGCGAAGTAGCCTTCTAAACGCTGAAGAAGTACTTAGGAGAGACATCCCTGTTGTCAAAACCTCAATCGAAAGAGCCACTACTACAGTACTTGGCAGTTTCGGATGAGGCGGTCAAAGTTGTCCTAGTCAGAGAAGAAAACAAGCACCAGTTATCGGTATACTATGTCAGCAAAGCACTCCTCCCAGTTGAAACACGCTACCAGACATGGAGAAATTGGCATTTGCTCTCATCACAACCTTAAGGAAACTGAGGCCATACTTCCAGGTCCACTTAATTGAAGTTCTCACCAACTTCCCATTGAAGCAAGTGCTGCAGAGAACAAACGCATTAGGACGCCTGCTAAAATGGGCGATCGAGCTTAGTGAGTTCGACATACTGTTCCGACCTCGACATGCCATCAAGGGCCAGACCCTTACAGATTTTGTGGCCGAGTTTGCCACAAAGTCCCAGAAATGGAGGCGACAATGGAACCAGCAGAGCCCCCAACATGGAAACTGTTCATAGATGGATCATCAGGAGAGGCTGGCTCTAGGGCAGGGATCGTCTTGAAAAGCCCCGAAGGCCACAAGCTTAATTGGGCAGTAAGGTTCGGCTTCAAAGCCTCGAACAACGCTACTGAATATGAGGCCCTTCTAGCGAGCCTTAGACTGGCGAAGAAAATGCAGGTCAGAAGGCTCCTAGCAAGCAGTGATTCTCAGCTTGTAGTGAGTCAGGTCAATGGAAACTTCGCGGCCAAAGACAGAAGCATAGTTGCATACTTGAAATTGGTTCTAGACCTAGTTCCTCATTTTGAAAGGTTCGAGCTGATTCAAGTCCCACGCCTAGAGAATACTCATGCAGACGCCCTGTCAAAATTGGCCAGCAGCAAGGATTCAAAGCTGCTAAAGGTTGTCCCCATTGAGCACTTATCGAAGCCCTCCATTTTCGAAGGTGAAGAGGTGCTATGGATAGAAGGCATCCCGTTATGGATGCAACCCATCATCGCCTACCTTAAGAACTAATCATTACTAGCTTCCAGAAGCGAGGCAAGGAAGTTAAGATGAAGGGCTACACACTTCATCTTACAAGAAGATGTTCTCTACAAAAGAGCCTTCGCCTCGCCACTTTTCCGATGTGTTGGAGGCGAAGAGGCCATGTATATACTCAGGGAAATCCATGAGAGAATCTGCGGGAATCACTCCAGAGAAACAGCTCTGGCACACAAAGTACTCCGGCAAGGCCACTTTTGGCTGACCCTGAAAAGGGATGCTTGCCAATTTGTCTAGAAATGTGACTAGTGCCAGCGCTTCTCAAATATTCAAAGGCAACATTCTCAGAGTCTCTCCGTAGTGACCAGCCCTTGGCCGTTCGCCAAATGGGGCATCGACTTCATTGGTCCACTCACAAAAGGAAGAGGAAGCGCGACTTTTGTCATTGTCGCCATCGACTATTTCATCAAGTGGGTCGAAGCTGAACCTCTTGCCAAGATCACCAAGGCTAATACTACAAAATTTGTCTGGAAGAACATCATTTTCAGGTTCGACATTTCCCACTCCTTAGTGTCTGACAACGGGAGACAGTTCGACAACAAGAAAATGAGAGACTTATGCGACAAACTGGGCATAAAGAAGGATTTCTTAATGCCTCATCACCCGCAAGCAAATGGGCAAGTTGAGGCAGCAAACAAAACAATCAAGCATACCCTGAAAAGGAAGCTTGACATCTCAAAGGGGGCTTGAGTCAATGAGCTTCCCCACGTCCTCTGGGCCATCAGAACAACTAGCTGAACTGCAACGGGGGAGACACCCTTCTCTATGACCTACGGAGTCGAGGCCATGAGCCCGGTGGAGGTAGGAGTCCCATCGTACCGCCAAATACACTTCAATGAGATCAGTGACGAGGAGGCTCGAATGAGCGAACTCTACCTCCTTGAAGAAAGGAGGGATGCCTCCTAGGTGAACTTGACAAAGTATCATAGAAAGATGACTCGCTATTATAACTCCAAGGTCAGAAATTAGACTCTTCATCTGGGGGATCTCGTCCTTAGAAGGGTCTTCCAATCATCAAAGTCAACCGGGTCCGGAGTGTTGGGACCAAACTGGGAGGGTCCTTACCGCATCCGCAGGAAATCCCGACCTGGTACTTTTGAAATTGAAGACATGGCAGGGAAAGCACTCCCTCGTCAATAGAACATCGAACACTTGAGAAAGTACTATCAGTGATGAACTTGTGTTCCGATCCGATCTCAATATTGTATAATAAATGTGTCAATTATTCGATCTCATTTGTAACTTTCCTATCTTACTAAGTGCTGAAAATGCATTGGTGAAGGGTGATGTAACTTCTCTAAGTAATGATACTTCAGTTCTCTGTCACATCAGTTAGTAAATTGTTACCTCAGCTCTTCAATATGATCATTAGTCCGATCTTCTGTTATTAACCGATTATTGATGAATGGCGCTTCACGTTTGCTTAAGTGATCGTCATTCATATACTCAAATGTAAACGGGCTCAACACAATAGAAAAGCAGAAGCAACAATACTCAATAAAAAAATTTTAATTTCATTCAATTGGAATTAGATTACAAAAGAGGCCGAAGCCATTACAAAAACTGATTAACTCTATTCTACTGGGGCATCTTCCACCCCAGTCTCCTCCTCGCCTGCCCCAGGGGCCTTTGGAGCGTCCTCGACGAACTTATCAGGCCAACCTCCAGTAGGCTCGTCGAACTCTGCCTCTAACGAGAATATGTCCAGAGTAGGATGTACCTCTTTCAGCCGACCCAATATTCCTTGGACGCTCCAAGAAGCCCAGAAGTTTGCAAAGTCGTCATACAGGGGGTGCTCTTCGAAATAGTCGATAAAGTTCTGTACAGCCACCTCCCCTGCCAACTTCAGCTCTTCCTTCAGAGAGGCGATCTCCTCAGCTTGGGCATCCGCTCTCTGCCTCAGCTCCGCCTTTTCTTTATTGGAGGCCTCCAGAGCCTCCGTGGCGAGCCGGTGGTGCTCGTTTGCATGATCAACTCTTCGAGTAATAGCAACCACCTGGCACTCCACTTCATAGAGCTCATTTTTCAGCAGCTCTATGTCTCCCTTGGCAGTTGCCAACTGGGCCTCAACCTCCTCCCTTCTTCTCTCTTCCTCTTCGACCTTGGCCCGAGCCTTTCTCATCACATCACCATATTGCATCGCCTCCTCGAGGCGCTTGGAAAGGTCCTCCCTCTTAGCGTTGAGGTCTTTCACCAAGCCCTCAAGTTGGATGTTTGTGCTTAAAGCCCGGGCCATACAAGTACTGTTGGCCGCAACCAAGTCCTCAGCAGTGCAGGAGGCGATGTGGTCTCTCCATTCCTCGGTCCAATACTTATTGTGGACCACCGCCACCGCAGTCGTCTCTGGAAGAAGAGCCTCCAGTACTTCCTTCACTGGCTCCTCTGGATTGGTGCCCAAAAAGTCCACCTCTTTCGAGGGACGGGCCCTTTTTCTCTTTGGCTGCCCCAACACTTGGGCAATGGGCAGAGCAACTATTGGCGATGTGGCCGGGTAGGAGAAGCCACTGATGGCGCAGGTGTCTTCTCCGAGATGACCACCCCGGTAGGAACTGTTGTCTGCCTCAGAGCCGGAGGCAAGCTCGCCACAGTTGGGTGCTTCGAGGGGGCAGTAGGCTTCTTGCCCTTCTGCAGCAGATTTGCGTCCGGATCCTCCGCCACTAGGGATGGTAAATGGGCCGAGCAGCTCGTTGGCTCGTGAAAACGGAGCTCGTGGATGACTCGGGCTAGTAAAAACACAAGCCCGAGCACGAGCCAAGCTCGTTTAAAAAGTGATCGAAACGGTCACTTTTTTAGTGACCGTTTCGGTCCCTAAATATTTTTTCTATTTGTGAACGTTTTGGTCCTTTAATTTTTATTTTTATTTTTTTCCTTCCCTCTTCTTCTTCTATAAATAGTGGCATTTAGCCACAAAATTTTCTACAATTCACTCTCAACTCTCAATTATCTTTCTCTCCACTCTCTTGTGTTGTGTTGATAGTTATGCAATTTTTATATACAATTTATACAATATCCAATTCTCATTTCTCAGTTCTCACTATATTTATTGAAATTTCATCGAATTTTCATTTCTCACTACATTTATACAATTATTATTTTACTAGTTATTACATATTACAATTAAACAAATGGATTCACGCACATTTGTCGAAAACTTGTTCGGTGTGGGAGGAAACGAATCCTCTATGACAGCGCAAAGTCAATTTCAAAATCAATTTGAAAGTTAAAAGTTTTTTGACATCTTTTTATGAAACCACTAAAATTTTATCGGACGTTTACTATCTCACCAACTGTATGGTGCTTGAACGTCTTTATATAATTGCAAGAACATTTCATAAATACAAAAATGACCTTGATTTTATTGAAATTATAATTGTTATGGAATTAAAATTTAGAAAATATTGGGAAGATTTACCTATGTTATTTTCTTTAGCATGCGTGATGGACCCCCGATATAATTTATCGGGAATTAAATATATAATTGATCAAATTTCAAACGCCTTAACATTTGATACACCTATCACATATAGAAATTTAGAGCAAACATTATGTGAAATGTATGAATTATATGCGAACTGAATGGATACCAATATTAGTTGGGTACCATTTGCACCTACTTCTTCCGCCGAAATTGAAGAAGAAGATGCGAAAATATTTAATTTATTTCAAGGCATTAATTCGTATAGATATGATTCATCTGCAATGTGTTCATCCACTCCCACTCCCATGTCGTCACCCTCTGTATCTCATTCTCATCAAACCTCTATGGGCTCAAGCAATAATGTATTAATTGATTATTTCAATCAGAATATGCCAACAGATAAAATAATTAAAAAAAGTTCAAACAAAGTAATTGAATTCTGGCGAAAGTATGAACGACGTTGGCAAGTTATATCTGCGATTGCAAAAAATCTGCTGACACCTCCGGTTAGCACTGCAGCTTCGGAGTCTGCTTTTAGTGCAAGTAAAAGAGTTTTCAGCGAGGTCAGGAGCCGACTGAAAGAAGATATTTTAGAAGCGTTAATATGCGTTAAGGATTGGCAGGACGCTCATTTTCGACTACAAGATAAATATGTCGAAATTACATGCCGTCAAATAAGTGATATTTGATTTAATTATATTAATGAAACTTTTTTTTTCTTATCGTTACTTTTAATTTTCTTTAAAAGATTGTACACGCTACAAAAAATTGTTCGTGTACAATTTTTAACTCCGTCTACTGAAAATTTAAGTAGCCGGTCACAAATCCGGATAAAGGAGGAGGGTTTATATTTTATCTATTTTAAAAAGAAAAATAAAAATAAAATAAATATTTCATTTTTATTTTTATTTTTTTATCTCTTTTAGTTAAAAAAAAAAAAAAGAAAAAACAAATTTCTTTCCACCAATTTAGTTAAATTTTTGTTAGTACTTGGTACTATTACTACTATATGTCTTCATTTAAAATTCTTTTTTCGAATAATGCTGTGCGTACATTTGCATATAATTTTCAAAGTAAATTCCTTCTTAAAATTGAAAGGGTAATCGAATGATTGCCCTTTCAATTGTCAGAAGTCTTTCACTTCGAAGATTATATATAATCTTTAAAGTGACAGACTTCTATATAATCTTCGAAGTGAAAACTTCTGACAATTGAAAGGGCAATCATTCGATTACCCTTTCAATTTTTAGAAGAGATTTATTTCGAAAATTATATGCAAGGGGATGAGCAGCATTGCTTGAAAAAATAATTTTTAATACTGTTTTAAATTTTCTTTAAAAAATTGTACACGAACAAACAAACAAACAATACAATTTTTAACGCCGCATACTCTAAATTTAAGTAGCCAATCCAAACCCGGATAAAGGAGGGGGATTTAAATTTTTTACCTAACTTTTTATATATAAAAATTTTTTATATAAAAAATTCACGATTTAAAAATTAAAATTACTTTTTTATTTTTCAATTTACCTATTTGTTTCCCAAAAAAAAATGACGTCTGCTCGATGGCCGGGCTCAGCTCGTTTCAAAATGAGCCCGAGCCAAGCTCGCTCTTTCATGGGTCGAGCCGGCTCGGCTCGACCTATTGACATCCCTATCCGCCGCCTCCTCCTCAGTCGGAGGTTGGAGCCTTTTGTTGGCCTCCACCAATTCCTCCATTTGCTTTTTGTACGCAGACAAGGAGGTCTTTAGGGCTCTCGCCTCTGCCATCATCCTTTGGATGGTTTTGAAGTTTGGCCTCAGAGACAGCTTCTTGTTAAAGTTATCTGCAAGGGAACAAGTAAATTAGTACAAGTGTAAATAGTTCGGAAAGTACTAAAAGATATTCGCTTCGGGACATTTACCTTGAGAGGCCATCAAGTCGTGCGTCACGAAGTGGATGTTTTTCATGATCAGCTGGTGGTATGATCTCTTCTTCGGAGGCACCTGATAGATAATGCAGATGAAGTCGAAGCCATCAGTGGAAAGCTCACACCGAGGAAGAATGCCTTCAAAAAGAAACACAGTAGTTGAGAACCGAACTGAAGAAGAATAAACAAGAAACACAAAGTCACAGTACTCACTAAGTGTTGAATACTTTGTGGGGACCGTAAAAGGTGCCAGGGGATCCTCCTCCATCGTGTCCCATCTCGCGGCATCCCAGCACCATGAGCTCTTCCACTCCTTAATGGAGCTCGACAGATCAAGCACGAATGGAGTGTGGGAACCCCATGAGGTCAAGTAGTACCAGTCCCTGGTCTTATTCGCCCCGGTCGCTACCTTGGGGATGTAGAGGGTCTGGAATACAGAAAAAGACAACTCTACCTCAAGCGACACCTCCTTCACAACATCGAGTAGCCCACCATTTAACTCCAAGAGTTCGAGTTTAATTGGGTAGGGGCTAAGCCGTATGACCTAAGTACTATACGGAAGAAATTGTGGATTGGGAGCCTAAGGCCAGCCATAAGGATCGCCTTGCTGATTGCCACACACCCTGGCCTAGGGTAGCAGACCCGCTCATTAGGTTCTGGTAGGATCAGATCTATACTATCTGGGATCCTATATTCAGCCCTAAGTCTTTCCAGGTCGGCACCCTTTAGCTTAGAGGGGTAACATATGCTCTCCAATGCACAGATGTGTCTACTGAGCTATCTGGTCTTTTCCATAAGTTCTCCCCCCAATAATCGCTTCGGCTATTTCAAAGGAAGTCGCCAAAATGGGCTCGTCCATCATCACTAGTTCCAACCCCCTCCCCGAGCTACCACTATCCTCAGAAGCCATTTTCAGAAACGAAAAGTTTCAAATACTAACTGAAACTTTTGAAATGGAGTCTCCCGCAGCCGAAAATGGTCAAGAAACGACGTAGGTCTCCGAAAACTAGGATTTCTTGTCGGAAAGTGCCTGAAGATCGTCGAAAAATGCAAAGATTTTGAGAGTAAATGGGGATTTTAATTTCGCAAAAGTGGAAAGCTCCAAAAATGCTCAAGTCCACATTTTATAGAGCGTCCCAACTGATCTCCACTGTCGAATTCAAATGTAATCAATCTAGGCCATTGAAATGAAATGCCAAATTCGATCTACGCCTGAGATCTAGCTGTGACCTTCACGCTCACGCGAAACGCGTTGCCTCGATCACCATCAGCCGTCTATAATAAGTAGCCGCAGCAGCATTTTCTTGGAATGGGCATCGTACCCAACTGTCGCCTTGAAAATACGTGACAGCTGTCAAATCATTTAACGTCAGAGATGCCAGCCTCAGATTGATCTCCTCACTTAGCTTTACAAAGTTTAGACGCACCTGACGAGGAGTCCCTTGTGGGTCATGCCTCGGTAGTTGCGTCCCCTCCTAAGCTTTACAAAACTTTAGCCATCTCCCAACGCGTCATCCCCTATGGGTCAGAGCACCGGTGGTAGATGAGCTCTTCACAAATCACGGTCCCTATCCCCAGGCGGACATACCCGATCGGGAAAATAAGTCCACCCATGATATAAATATTCATGCTTGAACTTGGGGGGACCACTGTTACGCCCCAATTTGAACCACTTCGAAAAGTCTACCACCGCGTCATACGAGGTGTTCAACACCCATCCGAAGTGGTTCCGAAGTGACTCTGCCACCAATGTTGTCAGCCTGCTAATGCACTGTGAGACACAGACAATCTACTGCACCGACCAAAGCGCCCTCGTCCCTGAAGTCAAGGCGCAGTATATCCCGAGGTTCCTTGTCAAAGCGCCGTCAATTTCAGAAAGAAATCTATGTCAAGATCCTTTCTGCCCCCAAGATTTAATTGATTTGACATCTCCATGAACCTAGTTGATGTGACGTCTCAACTTTATGTCAACTCAACTCGGGAGAAGTAATTACCCGCCCACCCTATAGACGCGGCTGATTGACGCCTATGAGCAGACGCCTCACACCGTTAGATGCATACACGTGTCTCATACCCAACGATTTTTCTCACTTATAAATACCCAAGGTTTGACAAGAGCCAAAGATAATGAAACTCTTACAACATAGCTTTCCATAACGAGCAAATATATAATCTCATCCCCACTATTTTGCATAACCTTAGTATTGTTCTAATCACTAAGGCTAACTTGACCGTTGGAGTGTATACGGTTGCCACTACTCCGATGGTTTCGGTCGTGTGCATCTGACTGTGCGCAGGAAGAAATACGTGGAATAGCTATCGGTTAGCCACGTGGAGGGTCCAATTTGCGAGGTCAACAAGTTGGATTCAAGTGAGAGTTCTTTAATGATGTGGAAAATGAAAGGTATGGAATTGACGATGCAACAAATGAAATGATTGGATAAAATTTGCAACAATTCGAAAGATTTGAGATTGCGATTATTCCTAAATTTTATCAAAATATTTCAAAATTTCTATCGAAAGTTCTGTCAAATGGTCCCTCCATGACAAATAGAGAAAAAATGATCCCTCAATGACAAATAGAGAAAAAAGCTTTAGAAGTAGGATTCACATTAGATTCTAATCATCTCAATTGTCCATGTCCTCCTTTTCTCCCTTTTCATTAGCACAGAAACAAAAGGCAAGTTCCTTATTAGGGTGGTTCGATAAAAAGTAAATGTAAACATCTATCATTGTAATTGCTCAAATACTTTTGAGTGATTATCGTGAACTAGACTTTTATGTAAAGAAAATACTCGTCTTTTAACACTACCCTCGACTTTTTTGGAGCAAGAATGGGCTCTACTTTCAATAAAGTGAGCTCACTTATAGCCAAATTTTAGAAGAAATATTTTTATATTTGTAAATGAGTATATTATATAAACATGTTTGGAGATAAAAAGTTACCTGAAAGTAATTTTCTCTTTTTTAATCTCAGCCAAATATGCCTAATCCTCTAACCAAGTGTTCATAATGGCATTATAAAGAAGCCCACAATCTCCATGGTGGATATGACGTTATTTTAACATTGTTGTTTAGTCCTAACCAAATTCAAATTATGGAGATTGAGGTCCAAACTGATATAAGATAATCTCTAGACAGGATTGATGCATTCAAGAAATGATGCCGAAGATTAGCCCAGACAAATTGCAGAGCATTGAGGTAATCGAAGGAGATGGAATAAGTATGCACTCTCTTTAACAACTTAGCAAATAGCATTATTCTTTTAATTGAGATGGTTAAATATAAGGAGATATTCTATGATGCACCGACACGGATACATATGTCCAACACGATACGTATTGGATACGTTGGCTCGTGATTTTTCAAAAAAATACCGACACGACACGTCGTCGACACTTTCATTAAATTCTTTAAAATTCTTCACTTATATAACTTAAAATTAGTTTTATACTTATTATTGATTTTTTTTTTGTTGAAATCTTTTAAATAAAAGTACTTATTTGTTATTTAATAATAAATTTGATTTAAAAATTTAGCTATAGTAAGAAAGAAAAATGATTATTGTAGAGTGATCGAAAAGTGTTGGTATCAACACGTATTCGACACGTGTCGAACACAAATACACTACACTAATTAGAGTGTCCGTGCTATACATATGAGATATTTGTCCAAGTGAACTTTCCTAATAATCCCAAGCAAGACTCTAACCACCAATCTTCATTGAACTTGCAACCTACGCCACGTTACCCAAGGGAATCAAAGTTGCAACGATTAGAAGAGAATATACTTAGCATATTCTAATCACCCATCCCACATACTTGCCTTCTAGACACTGGGTTTCTATTAACAAGACACAAATAAACTAATAAATTATCAGCAGGTACTCAATCATAAAGGGAATCATAGTTTAAAGAACTGGACACTCGAATTCAAACCAACCACAAAATTAAACAACAATTTGACATACTTGCCATATGATGAGTAACATGAGTTGCTCAATGGTAGGTCTAGATGGAGATAGAAGAATTCCGACTCAACTACCAAAAGATATTGACAATAGAACCTATCAATTCAAAAGAAATGACAACACTCCATTGACAAGAGTCCTCTTTGTACCTCAAGCTTGAGATATTCAAAACAGATCACATTCCAACTTCACCAGCTCATCCCAGCCGTCCCCAATCTCAAACCAGAGCTTTTCCGAAGAACATATCATAGACATCATATAACCAAGAGACTTAACAAACTGCGTCAGCTCATTTACGATTCAAATATGCTACCGTCACACGAGACGCCCAAAAAAAAAACAGTACCTTGTTCATGTACGCCATATGCATTGAGATCAAGATACATTTAACATTTCTCTACACTGATAAAAGCTTATTAGTAAACAAGAATCCTATAACAAGACAGCATTTTTTATAGCTTTTGATTTATGGCAAGCATCTTTTAGTCATATCGCAAGAGAGAATAATGTCACAATTAAAAAAAAAACACCAAGGTTTCTGCTTTTGCAGACGATAAATTCAACAAAGAGATGCGAATACAACCAAACAACAAAAGAGAATCTGTTTTATTCTAGAGAAAACCTCAAAAGGTATTACATTTATTTCTCATCGTAAATTACAATGAGTAGACTCAAATCATACACGCAAAGCATCATTTAGAACAAAAACCACGGTCACGAGTCTAAACACCAAGAACAATAAGATTCTGATCTCAACTCAATGAGAAGAAACCTTAAGATTGCGAGATTTATGGAACCAAGCCTTCCAACTTCCTGTTCCCTTCCGAGCCATTGTCACCGACTTCTCATCATCTACAACCTTCTCAGTTTGCGGTTTCTTGCACAGCATGAAATTCCGAACACCAAGAGATCCAATTGTCTCCCAGGGACTAAGACCTACACCCAAAGATAACATAGAAGATCAATACTTTGTTCAAATCAAAGTGGAAATCGTCAACATGGAAAAGAAGTGATATCTATCACATCCAATTGAGGACAACGAACCATGAACTAAAACCAACAACAGACTGTTATCAGATTGCAGAATGAAGAAAACAGTAGGTATAATAAATTGAATCCAATTGCAGTTTTAATTTCAAAAAATTATAAAAACAAAAACAGCTGTTTATCATGCTTCATGAGTTCATTACGGAAAATTTTATAACTATCAACCTTAATTTATTTTGAATTTACCTAATAGTTAATGGAAAACAAAATTTCGCCAAAAAAAAATACATATGGATTGCAATTTGCAATTTCTATAAAACTAAAACTCAAATACTGTTTACTAGGTTATAGTCGACAACACAAATGAACAATTGACATCAAACTTTTCATTAAAAACATATCAAAGAATTAGACAAAACAAATAAATTATGCGGAAAATTCATTACCGTCAATCCCGGCAAGAGGACAATAGAGCACGAAATTATTGAGATCCGACCCCAGAACGGGCAGCCTCCCCTCTCGGGCATACGATTTCAAGGCTGTATCCATTACAGCAGCAACAAGCTCCTCCTCGTTCACCACAAAACGGATCGGGCCAGCGCTCCCGAGCACCGTAATGCTGATGAGAAAACGGTTACCCTTCCCGACTTGATTCTTCTTCTGCTTGGAAAGCAACATCCTTTAAATTCCGATTTTTTTCACCAAATATTTTTTCCTTATTTCGAAAAGCGATAAACAAATACCAAAAAGAGGAGGGATTAACGAATTCAATTAAATAAAACGGACAAAAGGAATAAGCCGAATTGCAAAATTGAATTGAAGTCGTGTTTGATTCAGGGGTCAAGGCCTTGGCAGCGGTAGTACCAGCCTTCCATACAGGAGCCGAAGCAGAAAGAGGTGTCAACAGAAAACCCCCTTCTTGGAGAAGAAGAAAATGGTGATATCATTAATTGTATACCCGAGATTTCCACCATTCACAATGGAATTGAATTGGTTTGGATTTTGGGATAAACGGGCCCGAAACAAGAAATCGAGAATATTTGAGAAACAAAATGGGGGGCAAAGGGGGCAGAAGAAGAAAGGAAGAAGATTGCGATGCCAAACAAATTGATTCGGTTGAGAATGCGATGGAAAAGAGATGCCTATCCTCTATATATATAGATATATATACGGATGTAAATCTTTAGGGTTAGGGTTCTATCCCTACAAAATTATCCCAGAATGCGCTGGAAATTGGTTTCTTGGGGAATATTCTCTTCTAGTGAATTTCCAAGACGCACCACTTCGCAGTTCGCACCGGCCCATTTTAGAGAGATTATAATTTGGTCCCACTGTATTTGCAAAATGTCTTTTAAGTCCTTAAGAAGTTATACTTTTGTACAACACACATAAGATAAGATTCACGTTTGATGAAAATTTTACATTGAGCCTATTTGAGAGTGATTTTAAAAATTGATTTTTTGATCGTTAAGAGAAAAGTTGGGTCTATCTGTGAGAAAATAAGTCAAATATGACGGATGAAATTGTGAAATAACGATCAAAAAATTAATTTTTTGGAAAAAAATCATTTCCAAACATGCTCTAATATTTAGGCCATTTTTTGAGGAATTGCTTTACTCACCACACAAAAAGGTGAAGTTGTACTTTCATACAACACATATAAGAATCATTTGCGATAAAAGTTTTACGTAACATTTGACCTTTTTTTAGATTATAAATAGGTCATACTCTTTTCGCAAACTGTCTTTTAGGTCCTTATTCATCACGTGAAAGATGAAAGGGTACTTTCGTACAAAACGCATAAGAATCACGTGTGATGCAATTTTTACGTAATATTCAGCCCTTTTTAAGAAATTATAACTTCGTCCTACATTTTTACAAAAAAAATCTTTGAGGTCCTTATTCGCTGTGCGAAAAGATGAAGCAGTACTTTTGTGCAACACACATAAGAATCATGTATGACGAAAGTTTTGCTAAATATTCGACCCATTTTTTGAGATATTATAATTTATTCCTACTATGTGATGAAGCGGTACTTTCGTACAAGATTTATAGGAATTACATGTGATGAAAATTTTATGCAATATTTTCAAATTGGAAGAGAATTGAAAAATACATTTCTCGGTTTGATGATTTCGTTCGTGTCATATTCTATGCATTCATTACTACTTGTTTAGACCAAAATATTTGTTACCTATTTAGCAAATTCACTTAATTTTGTACCATTGAATTCTCATAAATAGTTCACGTGGGAGTTTGTACTCAAATTGTCAGGTAATTAGTTATATTTTTCAAATTAATAAATGACATTGATGTGATTAAAAATAAATATTCCACTAAGGATTAACTTTTTTTTATATTAATAAATGGCATTAATAATGATAGAGTGACGTTACTTTTCTCTACGCGTTGATGTAAATTTTTCAAAATAATTTGTTGAATATTTTTTTTCCTCGATCTCAATTTCTGTTTATTAAAATAATAAAGAATAACAAGTTGGCAGTAAACAAATTTAAAATGTTAAATGTGATTACGTTGGGTCAAAAATGAAACAAGAACCCTACTTAAGTAATTTAATATAATTATAATAATATTTTTGTGCTTTTGTGTGGTACAAACAAGACTTGATATTCAAAAGTACAACAGTTTTCACGCATATTCACTTATGTGCAAATGGACAGTGCATGTTGCTAATTAATATAATTTGCCCATTTTGATATGTTGTGAGGGTAAAATTGGAACTTGGACTACATATTCAGAAACTCGTCTGAGAAATATTATGTCCACGACCAATGCAAGTACATGTCTTGAACCATTGGTGACATTTGAAGGAAAATGAAAGCTATGTATAGTATCCAATTCGGAATTTCAATTGTTAGAATCATAGGCTTTTTGAAAGTCTACTTTGATGGCACACCAAGGACGTTTTAATATGAATAAATAAAAATTCAAAATTTTATATCTTGAAATAGGGGAATTTGAATTAAACAATTTTAACTGCTCAAGTATCTGAACAAATCATCATTCATGCCTTCATCACAAATTATTTCAACCTTTGCCATGGACCCACATCACATATATACATTATCAAAGTTTGAATGCAATTTCCCCCCCTTGCATCATAACCAAGGATTAAAATGGTCTTTTGACCAACTTATGTTGATGATATTTGGTTGATATATGCTCAAGAAGTCATCATTACTCCATCACTTATTGATCTTGTTTCTTTTAGGATGACGCGGACAACAGATGTCAGGTCCAATCGCATCAATGCAAGCAAATTCTAACACGCTTTGATCGGGAACTTGGTCAGACGAGGTTTTTGTATATGGATGTAGGAGATGCTCTATGATATGAGACAAAAATGTTCAGACACCAATGAGATATGAGGGAAAATAACTAATCACAAATAATTAAAGAAAGCAAAGCAATCCTAACTCCATCAAAGCAAGTGTATAATCAGCAAGAGACAAGACAACTAATACCTTTTAAGTGTATTGAGTTGCATTCCTTTCAAATGATACATGGAGGGGGTATTTATAGTATTATATATGAAATGGTGTCCATTGAATGAAGATACATTTTACCTCATCTCCTTATTCGAAGCATACAATCCTAAGCATCAATTTGAACTTCCTAACATGTGGCGCATTTAATGTTTTTACAAAGAGCAGCCACCACATTGTCTAAACTGATAAGACTTGACATTTTACTCATTATAAAGGTTCCATCAATCATTCTAAAAGAATTTCATACATAAATTCAGGATCTCCACGTGTGGGTCATCACTTGCTGTGATTTGGATTTGATTTTGGCTTTGTTGACTTTTTCGCCTTTGTATCTTTACTTCAATAGAGGAAATACGAATGAGCCTTGGACTTAGCTTCAAGGCTTCGTCATGCATGCATATGTCTTCCATGGAGATAGTTCTCCGATTTGAGCAGGTCGGATACATAGAGCCATGTGTGGTGAAGCTTAACAATAATCCCCCAAGTCCATATATAGTTATTCATATCATATGTGAACTTCAGTATTGAGTTGATAACAATAACAGTCTCCCAAGTCAAGTATGGATACTTATATCATAATTGGAGTTAAAAGTTAGCCATGTTTCTTCATATTACAAAAGTACCTAAAATTTGTTTGAGCTGAGGCAGGATAGACCTAAACTATCGAGGCTCTTTTTATTTTGAAGATAATTGAAATTTATTTTGAGCCGAGGCAAGATAATGCTAAACTGCTGAGACTCTTTTATTTTGAAGATAACTGAAATTTATTTTGAGCCGAAGCTGGACGATGTTAAACTACCGAGGCAAGATGATTTTGAACCGCCAAAGCTCCTTTATTTTGAAGATATTGACCTCGATAGTGCTACCAATGATTTGATATTTTTGCATATTGCCAAGAAAAAATAGCCAAAACGTTATGACTTTCGATACACATACGGTCGTTAAAACAAATGCGCAATGATGGCCATGGTGCTGCAAGCGAAGCATGACGCGTTGATGCTCATGCGTGGGAGACACGCATTACAGATCTTGATCCAACGACTGGGGTTCATTCTCTCTTTAGTATAAAAGCTAAAAATTACCATATTTTTACTTTTGCAATACTCAAACTTTCCGACAACCTCCATTTTCAAGATAACATTCATTCTTAGATCTTCCTTTCATCTAGGTAACATTTCTATTAGATTCTTTCTTCATCATCACCTCCATCATTTTCTATTATTTTCGATGGCTTTCGGGTCGAGTGGTAATAATGGTAAGGTTATGATTGCGAGATTCGGAGAAGAGGCTTTGCTTGGAGGTCAGAAATACATTAGGCCATGAGTGAGGATCCCAGATATTATGAGGAGGGTGGGAGTTGCCAAGAATCCTTCTATGATGACGTCCAACAAACTAGCCAAACTTGGGGAAAAATATAGTATTCCAATTACATAGAACTCCTAGTGTCGGAGGCCCACAAACTTGTCTGATGCTCGAGGCTGGATTGCATGGCAGTAAGTGAATTTCAGTTTAAAGCAGGAATGCGTCTACTCTTGCACCTCTTCTTTAGAGCGGTGCTGAGGTGTTTCTTGTTGGCTTCAACCCAGGTTCTACAAAATGGGTGGAGCCAGTTGGCCGAGCCTACTTCCTTTATAAGGAGGTCTCAAGAGATACCTCTGCGTGTCTTCCAAACACTTTTCCAACCTCGGGTACTAGGGAAAGATGAGTTAAATGGATAGTATTACATAACCCCTTGGGGAGCTCATGCTTTCATTGTAATGGGTCTTCTTTCCTTCATTAAGAGGTAGAAGGATTCTCGATTCTGAGCAAAGAAGAGGTGGCAAATGGTTGAGGGAAACACAGTCCTAGCTTGCACCATACCGACTTAGTACTCTGAAGCGTGTGAATGCCTTCTTTTATATCTTATATTTCTCTTCTATAACTTCAACTGACATTACCTCTTTTGCAGATTTGAGATCTCGCTTTGAACTGCACGAGGCGAAGTTGGACATTCTTGAGGACATCTACAAACGTTCTCTGAAGCTGCACCACTTTGATAATTTAATAGACGGAAGCAGATATTTTTTGGACTTTGGATTGATAGCTTTAAAAAGTAACCTCTAGAGCCTTATGTGTGATTATTTCATAGTTTTTATGATAGTTTCTAACCTTTGTTTGTAGATAATTTCAAAAAGAAGAAGTATCATATCTGACATGGCCTCAATCTTAAAGGCCATTTAGACTGTTGGCGCGAAGCTTTGAAGCCTTCTTCTAGGAGCTCCAAGCACGTCAAGGGTAAATTATGGTACCTCAGCAAGGACTACGTTGAAAAGGATGGCGAGGAGACAACCCCCAAGGTGGATTAGGCCAAGGGAAATGGGGATAAGGGAAAGGAGAAAGCAAAAGAGCCTCAAAGAGAAAACTTTCATAGTAGTAGCTTTGCTTTGGTGAATTTTGGCACCATTATAGTCCATGTTGCTAAACAAACTACTTTCCCTCTCCAAAGCATATGGACGCTTTGATGAAGGCTGTAAAGGTTTAGATGGTGAAAAGAGCCAACGAAAGGCTAAAAAAGAACCAGACAAGCCTCGGAGGCTACGAAGAAAGCCCAAACGGCAAGGACCCCTTGGAAATCCGTAAGATTCTTGGTGAGGCAAAATAAGGAGATTTTCCTGCTATTATGAATATGCTGCCTTAAGAAGTCCGAGGCGCCACCATAAACTTTTACAAATTTTAGACTGAGAGGTGGCAATCCTACGTATCCCCTGTGATGCGGTGGACCTTACAGCTACCCTAGTTAGTCAGAGCTTTTGGGGTCGTCCTTGAGTGTCAGAAGGTGTTAGCTAACATTCCAAGATGCAATAAAGGTTCAGTTGACAAACTGGCCTCTACTGAAGATGAAATGAAAAAAATAAAGGCTAAGGCATAGGTGATGAGGGCCCAGCGAGTTGAACATGCAGCTAAGTTGGAATTTACCTTAGCTAAAATTGAAGCTTTGAAGATGAAGGTTCATGAGTCTCAGTGCGAGGTTGCTTTCTTAACAAAGAAGGTAAAAACTGTTGTTTCTAGAGTTTGAAGTTACTCATTCGAAACCAATTCGACAGAATCACCTGAATGTAAGAAATGATCAACATGATCCAAAATGTAATTCCAGCCCACCGACTTCACGATGTTTCATTAAAACGAATTTGCTACCTTCAATGGTGCTAAAGGCATCCAGCAATTATTTTTCAGGATAGAACGAATTTTCGTCTCCTACGGAAACAGCACTGCAATCTGCAGGAGTTCCAACGAACTCAACGAAGTGTGTTTTACTTCGAGCCAATATCAGAACGAGAGAGAGGAGAATGAGATTCAAAGCACAGAAGGTTTGCAATGAAAATGGTGTAAATTTTCTGGTAGAGAGGCAGGCTATTTATAGACTTGTTCGTGGCCATTCGAATAGTCGTCACCTTTCAGACAAACCTCAAAAACCCGGAACAGACATATTGTTCTAAAAGTCACATATGTTAAGTTGGTTAATAGTTGGCTAACAGTCGACTGTTTGGTCGGTTAACAGATGACTATTAAACAATCGATCCAGACCAAAAAATCACCTGGAATAAGCCAAAAAATTAAATTTCATAATGTACCCAAAAATTTGATTATTTACAATTTGGCCCAAAATTATAAATAAATTTTGTCCAAAAAGTTAATATAGTGCAAAGGCTCACCCACACCCGAACCCGACCCAACCCGACCCGGCCACGGGCACTGCTCGTGCCGTGCCGACCGGTCGGACCGATGGCGAAAGTGCGTGCGTGTGGGTTTATGACCAAACACAATAGGATATAGGTCTTCCCCCTTCCAAAGACTATTGGTACCCCTTGGGACCCAAACCCAATTCCAAACTTCCACCTTATAAACCACACCAAAGTTTCCTAACTTTCCTGTACGGGATAAGTATTTGGAAAATCAAATTCTTTCATAATACTTAGTTTTATGTGGGTTACTTTAACACTTAATATTTCATTCAATTTTAAATGGTGACAAATAAATATATAACGTTAATCATCTCGCAGAGTAGAACGTGAATATGCTAGGTCCCGTATTAATTAAAAGGTGAGTCCTACTGAAATTTGGGCTCAAAGTTGACCCATTTCATAACCATTTTTTCAACAAAAACCTCAAACAATCATCAAAAGCTTACAACTGAAGCCTTGGAAAAGACCAATTTGGAATTTGTTGGGCTTAAAGATTCCAATCAGTTTTATCAGGGCCAAATAAAGCATTGTGTAAAAGGTTGATAGAGCCAAGGCTAAAGCTCAACTAGTAGGTGAGAAAGCGGTAAAAAACTACATTGTCAATTTTCATCTTATAGTAAAGTATCAGCACTTTGGCATCCACTGGATGAGGTTCTTTTACATCGAGGTAGTAGAAAGGGTGGATGAGCTTTACCCAGAACTCAACACTATTGAACTAAGGGTAGAGTTTTTGGATGAGGTACCTCAAACCTGGCTGAAGATGCAATTATGGCTAATGAAAAAGTGGACCAAGAGGATGCTTTTGAGGAGGAAATTTTAGGTCAAGAAACCTCCTCTACTGAAGCACTGACTACCGAGGCATCGGGACCTCAGTCACATCTTGGTTAGTGTAGATTTTTGGATTTCAACTTTTGTAATGTGGTCAGGACCCCATTTGTAAAGATTCTCTTGTTGAATGATATGAACTTTTCTCTATTTGTTAGGACTTCAATGAAATGCATGGTTTAATTATGAGAGCACATAAATTTTTTAATCTTATATCCTTTCTCAATGACGTTCAGCTTCGTCAAGGAATGCTTATGATGTATGCTTTGGAAAACAAATGAGATAATCCTTTTTGGGATTTGATCTTCTTCTTCGAGGTACCCATGCTTCCCTATATGGTGGATAGTTCAACTATGTAAGGGCTTCTTCCTTGACGTTCAGTTTTGTCAAGATAAGTATGTGATCTATACCTCAGAGAACAAATGAGATTATCCATTTTGGGATCCAATCCTCTTCTCCCAAAAATCCACACTTTCCTACATGGTGGATAGTTCAGCCATGTAAGGGTTTTTCCTTTGATGTTCAGCTTTGTCAAGATGAGGCATGTGATGTACGTCTCAGAGAACAAATGAGATAATCCCTTTTGGGATCCAACCATCTTCTATGAAGCGCCATGCTTAACCATTGGGGTTTCTACTTTAGATTTCCTTAAACGGAACAATATTTTATTCATTCACATCCAAGAATATTTTTATTTATTTATTATTATTATTTTTTTTTTGCAAAGGTCGTGTAATATCTTTCAGCTGTTAAGTATATTCATTGATAATAATTCTAAGATGCCTAATATTCCATGGATAAGGCTGTACCCTTTCCATCCATGTCTTTAATCTAATAAGTGCCAGGCCGAAGCTCATTCTTGATACAATATGGACCTTCCTAGTTCGGACCCAATGTGCCTCCCCTTAGCTCTTTGAAAGATAAAAAACCCTTTGAAGAACTAGGTCATATATCCTGAAGGATCTCTTTTGACTTTTACATTATAGTAACAGGTCATCTACTTTTGATATGTTGCCAATCTCAATTGGAGGTCATCTCTTCTTTCGTCGAGGAAATCGAGCTTACATTTCTTAGTTCATCATTTGATACTTCACTAAATTACAATCGACATGGAGAAGATAATTCAATCTCTACAAAGCTCATTGCTCGGCACCATAGGCCATCGAGTCTCCAGTTGGGATCCTACTGGTAGTTTGGATCGCCCACAATAGTTATGGCAGCTCATCAGCTCATGCTCCTTTTGACGCGTCGAGCTTTCATTTCAGAGTATGCTTGATAATTTTGTTCACAGCCTCAACTTATTCATTAACTTGGGGATGATGCAGTGTGAAAAAATGCTTCTTGATTCCTAACTCCTCACATAGGTCCTTGACCTTTTTATTATCAAATTATCTCCCATTATCTGAGATGTTTGAATGGAAAATTCTAAAATGGCATATAATATTCTTCCACAAGAATTTGGAAGTGTTTGCTTATGTGATTTTGGCCAGAGGTTCGATTTCAACCCATTTGGTGAAGTAATCAATAGTAACAATAACAAAATTTCCACTACTCACTTTGCAAACAGTTAGGGGATGATACCACAGTCAGTTTTTGAGAATATTGTCTTTGAATAGGGGAGAAATGTTGGTATTTGTCGCATTTTCATATGAATTGAATAACATGATTTTTCAAGGTAAGCTAATAGTACTCTTACCTTAGTACTTTTCATACCAATGCAAGTCCTCCAGATTGATTGCCACAAATGTCCTCATGAATCTCGAGGAGTAAGTAAGTAGCTTCTTCCTCTCTAACATATCGAAGAAGAGGGAGGAAAATCCTCTCTTGTAAAATACATCATCTAAGAATATAGAATGGGCAGACCTCCTCCTAAACTTGTTGGCCTCTTCTTTATCATCAAGGAGGATCTAATCTTTGAAATAGACTTCAATAGGTTGCATCTAGGTAGGGGTCCCTCCTACCCACATCACTTCTTTTTCCGCTGAATGGAAGGGCCCGCGAGATGCTCCATGGGCACAACTATTAGTACCTCAGAATCTTTGCTACTGACCAACATTAGACAGGGCATCGACGTGGATGTTCTCAATGCATGTGATTTGAGCTAGCTCGAACTTTTTGAATAATGGAAATAGGTCTATCACCAATTTAAGGTACGCAACCATGCCATTGTCCTTGGCTGTTGAGTTACTATTGACTCGGCTAACGATCAATTGGGAGTCGCTATTGATGAGCAATCTCCTCACTTACATTTCTTTGGACAACCTAAGGCCTACAAGCAGTGCCTCGTACTCAGACACATTATTTGTGGCCCTAAATTCAAATCTCACTGCACAATTCAATTTATGACCTTCAAGGCTTATTAGAACCACTCTAGCTTCCGAGCCCATTTCTTCAGCCAAACCATCTACGAACAGGTTCACTTGGAAGGCTCAATGGTTTCATTACCTCTTCCATGATAGGGACGTTGGCAAATTCTACTACAAAGTCTGTTGAGGTCTGACCCTTGATAGCAGCTTTCTTCTTAAAAAGGATTTCAAATGCGCTGAGCTCAACTACCTATTTTAACAACCTTCCCGAGGCATCAGGCTTTTAGAGCATTTACCTAAGTGGAAGTTGATCAACACATGTATAGTATGGGCTTGGAAGTACGGCCTCAACTTTCTAGAAGTTGTGATCAATGTCAAGGCAAGCTTCTCCATATCAGGGTAGCAAGTTTCGGTTACTTGAAGTACCTTCCTAATATAATAGACTAACAATTGGGTAGTACATTATTCTCTGATAAAGGCTGCACTAATGGCCTCATTGGAGACGACCAAGTAAAGCTGTAAAACTTTTCCAAACTTTTTGAGATTGGAGGCCGCCCTAGGTGCCTTTTCAACCCCTTCACTATCTTCCATCCATTGGTATTTTTTTTCTCCTTCAAAACCTTAAATAAAAGGGGGCATTTGTTGGTGACCTTTAAGATAAAGCGACTTAAAGCTACCGTGCGCGCCGTTAAGCTTTGCAGCTTCTTTAGCTTTGAGATTCATCTCTATCAAAGCTCAAATTTTTTCAGGATTTGCTTCTATGCCTCTTCGGTTGACCATGTGCCCCAATAACTGGCAAGAGGCAACACCAAATGTACACTTAAGGTGGTTCAGTCTCATCTTGTACCTCCATAGAATTTGAAAAGTTTCATTTAGGTATGGCACATGATCAACCACTTTTAAGCTTTTGATGATATGCCGTCCACGTAGACCTCCATTGTTTTGCCAATGAGGTTGGCAAACATTTTTGTTGACAAGCCTTTGGTAGGTGGTCCTGGCATTTTTCAACTCAAAGGGCATCATCTTGTAGCAATAAAGTCCTCTATCAATGATGAAAGAGGTACTTTTCTCATCATCCGGGTGTATGAGAATTTTATTATAACCTGAATAGACATCCATGAAGCTTAACAATTCGTGTTCAACAGTAGAATCCACCAGTTGGTCTATTATAGGGAGGGAAAAACTATCCTTAGGGCAAGCCCTATTAAGGTTAGAGAAGTCAATACACTCCCTCCATTTTTTATTATATATTTTTACCAAAACTGGGTCTGAGAGCCACTTCGGGTAGATGGCCTCTCTAATAAAGCTATTCTAGATCAACTTTTGCACTTCTTCCTTTAGGGCTCATATATTTTCAAGTTGAGGGCCCTTCTATTTTGTTTATGCGAGATCGCCATGGGATCAATTTTTAGATGGTGGCAACTGACCTTCGGGTCAACACCCGCCATATCCTTATACTTCTATGCAAAGATATCAAGGTTCCTACATATGAAGTCCTTGATTTTCTATTTAATTTCCAATAGTAAACATTTTCCCACCTACAACAACGTAGCGGGATCCTGGGGATCCATCAAGAAACTTTCTAGCTTCTCCACAGGGGCTGTTTAGGGCTCAGGCTCGATGGCACGGGAGTCCAATTCATCGAGTATAAATACTTCATCTTCCTCTGGGACATCCACCATCTTGACATCCTTTAACTCAGGACCATGCTCGCCAAGACATCCAACATGTCCATAACTTCTATCACTACGTTGACGTCCCTGGGCTCCACCTTTCTAATCAAGTCCAAATAACATTCTCGTGTACCTCTTTGATCATCATTTACTGTTACTACCCCTGTTCAGTTGGGAACTTCATGCATAGGTGATGAATAAAGGTAATGGCTCCCAAGTCCTTTAGGGTTGGTCTTCCCAACGCCTGCGGTAAGCTGATCTACTATTCACTATCAAAAATTCTATAAAGTTCAAAGATGTCTGGGGTGGTTCTTCCATTTTCATGTCCAATGTTATCTTTCTCCTTAGGGTGATGCTATCTCTAGTGAAACCGTATAAGAGGGTGGTAATAGGAGTTAATTCATAATCCACAACCATCTTGTTAAACGTGGCTCCAAAGAAAATGTTAACAGAGCTACCATTATCCGCTAACATTTGCTTTAACCCGTTTCGAGCCACCAATGCCCTTACAATAAGGGCATTGTAGTGGGGAAAAGTGGATTCCCTCTGCGTCTTCCTAGGAGAAGACTGTGGGTGGTGCTTGACTTCTTCGAGAACTGTCGTCCACTATGTAACTGGTTAGTTGGGGCCTATGGCCTCTCTGGCTTAGTTCCCCTGTTAGTTTCTTGTTTTCTTCCCAACATAGGGGCCTCCAAAGATTGTATCAATTTCATGGATGGGGACATTCTCTGCATTAGCTAGTTAGCCCTTATGTTGTCGCTATCCTCTAGGTCTTTCGCTCTCACAATCTCTCTTCGTCGAGGAGATACTTATCGATGGTGGGACATAGCCTCCTCGTACCTAGGTGGCTGGTCATACCTAGGTGAGGGCCAGTTCCTTCATGGAAAATTATTTCGTCGATCGTCTCAAGGACTTACCCACCTGGGATGTTGGGCTATATCTCGATAGACTATCGTGTCATGGCAGTAGAAATGATGATAGATGTAATATTGGAGGGAGTTTAACCTATCTCTGGGTCCCGAACCTCGCTTCGGCCTCTTTCTTTTCAGGGGCCTATTGTGCAGACCCAGTTTACTGCATGTTTATTCTAGGGATAACATTTTCATAAGCTAACATAGGTATAGCATTTAAGGTGGCAGTGGCAAGTGTTTGTCCTGAGTTAGGAGAAACCTCATTACTGGCATTGTTCAACTGATGGTTCATCGGGTGGGGGATGGGTCTTCTCCCATGTTGTCTTTGCTAAGACGGGAACCTCTACTAGCTCTATTCATAGATTAATCAACTCTTCGTTGATAATCTCCTACTTCATCATTTCCAACAATACATCATAGGTAGTCGGGTCCTGATTTTGTATATCCCTCTAAAAAAGGGATTCATGTATAGACATTCTCGCAATGCTAACAAAGCCTCACGATTAGTAACTTATACATAGTATGTCATCTCATCAGTGCACTGAGATACGAAGCTTTTTAGTGTTTTCTCAGGTTGCTATCTAATGTCCTGCAGACGTCGGATGGGGCCTCTCTCTCTTTGCTTATGGCAAATCTTTTCAAAAATGAGCTTTTAAACTCTAACCAACTCCTAATGCTTCTGGGAGGTGATTTACTACACCAAAATTTCACTGCTCCACTCAGGGTCAAGTGGAAAGCTCTATATTTCATAGGGGGATGGCGTCTCTCAGGCTCATGTGAGTTTTACAACCATTTAAGTGCTTAGTCAGGTCGCCTTTCCCATTGTACTTTAGTATTTTTGGCATCACATAATGGCTCGACAAATGGGCATCTCTCAATTCTCATAAAAAAGATATATTTTCATCATCATCATCAAGATTATAAGATCGTTGGGTTTCATTTGCGTCGTCCTCATCATCAGCTTCATATCTAGGAGGAGATTGAGATGGGCTTACTTAGTCTCCTGCCATTCCTTACTTCCAATAACTAGGCGGGGCAACTAGGGGCATGTTCTTGCATTTTCTCTGGTTGCACAGCTATATGAGGTGGTGGCTATGTCCTATTTATGGGCATGAGAGGCTGTTGCGGCACGTGTCTCATCTCAATGGGACTCATTCTGTCGAACATGCTAACGGATCTTTAAAGCCTGTGTTCTGGCAGGAGGGAAATTGTTCTCCATGTCAAATGGGTCCTCGATGGGTCGACCAAAAGTATAGTTGGAGAAAATATCAATTTCGACTTCTCTTTCAAGTGGACTACCTCTTCTGACATGCTTAGAGGATGGGGCCCTTTGGCTCTGCACTCATCCTCATGGGGATATTGTCTTTGAGGTACAAAAGGAGGGATTGGGTGACCTCACTGGCCTTGCATTTGCATAAGAAGTTCTTACATAACCATATTTTGGTTGGTGATGTTTCTCAAATTAGTTGACATGGTGGCGGCTATATTCCTGGTGAATTGAGCAACCAACCTCATCCCACCATGCTTATGATGGTGGTGGGGTCAGTGCCGACCCACAAGGATAGTTGCTAGCGGGGCTTCGTTGGTGTTTTCCCTCACTCTCTTGAAAGGAACATCATGATTCAAACTCATCTTTCCCTAATTAAGTCGTCAAAATTTCCAACCTTTAGGGCTTCCGCTTATTTCTAAGCATTTTAAATATCATTTCTGTAATTTAAGCATTGCTATTTTTGTATATATATATATATATATATATTTTTAAGGGGGATGTTCAACTTTTTTTTCACGGGGGTTGTTCGTGGTTATAGTGTGGATTCTCATAGATGATGCCAAACTATTGACCTCGTTTTCTGTTAGGATGATGCGGACAACAGATGTCGGGTCCACTCTCTTCAACGCAAGCAAATTCTAACACATTTTGACTGAGGACTTAGTCCACTCTCTTCAACAAATGTCGAGTCCGCTAATGGGAAATGCTTTATGACACGAGACAAAAATGTTCAGACGCCAGCGAGATATATGGGAATGATTGTATAATAATAATCAATCACAGACAACTCAAAGTAAGCAAAGCAATCCTAACTCTATCAAAACAAGTGTATAATCAGCAAGAGAGAAGACAAATAATAGCTTTAAGTATATTGAGTTGCATTTCTTTCAAATGATATATGGAAGGGGTATGTATAACATTACAAATGAAATGGTGTTCATTGGATGAAGATACACGTGTCTTCATCTCTTTAGTCGAAGCATAAATCCTAGGTGTAAGAGCAGTCACCCTATTGCCTAAAATGACAAAACTTGACATTTTACTCATTACAAATGTCTCATCAATCATTTCAAAAGGATTTCATATATAAATTCAGGATCTTCATATATGGATCGTCATTTGCTGTGGTTGGGCTTCAATTTTGACTTTGTTGACATTTTTCGCCTCGGTATCTTTACTTTGACAGCGGAAATACGAATGAGTCTCAAACTTAGCTTCAGGGCCTACAGATGGCTTCGGTGGAGATGGTTCTTTGATTTGAGTGGGTCAGATACGAGGGTTCATGTGTGGCGAAGCTTAACATTACCTAAATTTATTTTATTGATATTGGGACCACTCTTGCTTTAAAAAAAAAAATTGATTTTCTTCCATATATATATAAAGATGTTAGAGTTTTCTTACATTTTTTGAGGAAATAATTGAAGTTATACACTACGGTGAAAGGTGCTCAATACCCGTCGTCTCTTCAATACAATTAATGCATTTTTATGATATTTATACAAAATCCAAATATCTTAGGATATTTTCTCACCTTACCCTACAGTATAGAAATAGACATTTAATATTAAGATCAATTTTTCATCCTCATTTCTTAATAATTTATTTTCCTCAAAGTTATTCTTAGTTATACATTTTATGTGACTTATAACTTCTATCAACTTTTCAATTATACATTTTATCAATATCTGCTAAAATTTTTATTTTCAGCCCTGCTAAAATTTCTTATTAGGGGCTGAGGTGTCATAGGGACCTATCAAAGGCCCCTGTTTGAGCATCATAATTCTTTTATATTTATCTAAATCAAATAGGAGCTAATTATTATCTAAAACTTGACTATGGAATCTTTCACAAACCTTACCATCCATAATCCCTTCACTCTGTCCCCCCCCCCCCCCCCATCCTCTAGTTGGTGTCAAAGGATCTAGAGAGTCCAACTCGAACAATATTTCTCGAAATTTGACAATAGTTAAGTTTCTAATGAATATATCGTTCGATTATTGATTACTTTGAACAAATGGTCAACAAATTGTAATTTTTTACACAATTTTCATAATAGAGTGACAATTCATTTCAATATGCTTTGTTAGCTCGTTAAAAATTGGATTTAAAGCAAAATTTACAATAGCTTAATTATCGCAAAACAAATTTGTAACACCACATACACGAATATTTATTTCACAAGTGTTAGCAGTCATAGCTTGGCTCCCATTATTCCAATTGAGTTATAATTCATTTTAGAACCCAATTGAATATATGTATAAAGTTGGGCTATGGACCGAAAATTTTGAAAGGTACAGTAGGAGATCAATTTCAAACCGAGCATCCATTCTTGAGGTAGCCATATCATCTTTGTAATAATGGAAAAATTCATAAATGAGGTGTGTTGTTTGCATCAATTCATAAATTAGATAAATAATTTAAAAATTCAAATTCAGGTATCTATATAATTAATTGAAAATATTTATTAATTAAATAAAAGAAAGTCACTGTTACTTTCATAATTACAGGTCACAGATTTATTTTTTGATCACATATCATTAAATTAATTTGTCATAAATTATTTCGAGACCACAAATCAAAAATTTTGTAGGTCAGAAATTATTTCGAGGTCACGAATAAAAAATTTACAGGTCACAAATTATTTCGAAATCAAATTAATTGGTCACAGGTTGTCAAATTTTAGGATCACACTTAAACAGTTGGTCACATGTAACTAATTGGTTAGTCACATACGCCAATTTCACGATTACAAACAATCAAAACACTTATGACCACCACCAACACTTGTGACTACCACCAGCCACATCACCAACAAAACTCCCACCGCCAAAACCACCACCACCATCTCTCGGCAGCACCGTCATCTCAAACGCTGCAACTAACACCACCTCCCCACCAACAAAACACATACAAAGCCAACTCCCCACAAAACCCATCACCGCAACGTCGTTACCACTTCACCATCTCCGCCACTACCACAACCACCGTTTCCAACCAACACCCAGTCACAGCCAGCTTTCTAATCTCAAACATCGCAAATAGCACCGCCTCACCATCTCCACCCCCGTCGCGGCCATCAGATCCACCCCCCTCGCAGCCACCAAATCCAAATGCTGCACTTCCAAAGCAGCTTCCAACTCTCATTTCACCACCATCGCCACCTATTAACCACATTAGTCACCGCCAGTTCACCACCAGATCCACCACACTCAAAACCAAACAAGATTCGTCGTAACACCTGAGTTGCGACTGCAACGATCACCGTCACATTGTCACCACCGTTGCAACGCGGGATCTGAAACTACTACAATGCCGTCAGAGAACGACATCACAACCACCATCCAACAAAATGAAAAAATTCAACACTCCAACACCACATAAAATCGCCACCTACTACCACCTCCATCTCCACCACATCACAACTACCATCCAACAAAAAAAAACCCCCCTAACCTGTCACCTCAATCGTCGTCGGCACACTAGATTTACACAAGCAAAATTAGTCACACAGGCAGAAGCAACATCAACCACGACGGCGACATTGTCTCTCATCGGGCATTGCAGAGGCGTCATCGTCTTCGTCAAGCGACGAGTTTGCGGTGGTCTCAATTGATGAGAGAGAGAGAGAGAGAGAGAGAGAGAGAGCAAATCGACAATTGAGAGAGGTGAGAGAGAAAATGAGATACACAGAGAGGGAGAGGATAGGAAGGGTAATTTTAAATTCTTATTTAATAACAATTTGTGCTTAACTAAACCTTATACATCTTTAAACACCTGTATTTGTGTAATTTCCACTTGCAATAATCTATAGTTTTGCCCCATTTGCCTCCCATTATTTGAAATGAAAATGGGTGGAATAATAGGCTATTTTTGGTTTCCCGTTTTCAAGCTGTTTTCTATTTTTAATTTTCGAAAACAATGAAAAATTTATGATTGAAAATTCAAAATGATTTTTTTTCCGTTTTGAGTGTTTTTAGTTAAAACACAGAAAACACTCAAAATACGCTATTATTTTTACCTAGTGAATGCTCACTAGTACTTTTAAAATAAAATATTGTAATCTGATACAATTTAGTGAAGTATAAAAATTTTAAAACCTACAAAACATTTTTAAATTTCCATTATTTTTTTTTCATTGATCAAAATTTAGAAAAACTATTATTTCCTTTTTTATTGTCCAAGTGACAGTAAAATACATCCAAAAGGATGAAGGACGGACTAGCTATTTTCTTTCAAACGGTTCCTATTTTTGGTCTATAAATTTATTATTTATTATTTTATTTTTGTAGCAATAAAAAATAGTAAGTTCATCAAGTTTAAAATATATATTATCTGGTAATATATTAACATAAAATTATTACGTTTTACTAAATAATCAAGTTAATTGAGAGGGTGTTTGGTAGATATTTTTATATAAAAATGCATTTTTGAATAGTAAATTGATGGGAAATGTGTGGTTGAAAAATAAGGAAAAGTTTTTAATTTACGTGTAATATTATTTTAATAAAGAATGTGTGGTTGAAAAGAAGAAATAGAAAAATGCATTTTCAAAAAAAATGGGTACCAAACAGGCTTTGAATAAATATCATAAAATAATTTCTAAAAATTTTAAACCAAACGCATTTTCTAGTTTTTTATTTTGAGAAATCGTTTTTCAAAATAACAAACCAAACACGTTTTATATAATTCAAAAATAGTTCCTTAAAACAGAAAACAAAAAATGAATTTAAAATTGAAAACGAAAAACAGAAATGCAAACCAAATGTACCTGTATTTTTTTTTTAAAAATGAGTTGTTGAAAAAAAAAAGTTTTTATTTACATTTAATATTATTTTATGAAAGATTACGTAAGTTAAAATAAGAAAGAGAGAAATGAAATGAAATTTAATATGGCCAAACGAGGGCTTCGTCTAAAATTGTGTTGAGTGATACGCCATGAGTCCTTCAAAATGTATCAAATAATATGGATATAAATGATCTAAAGCTCGGAAAAAGAGTGCAAAGTTGGTATCCCGAAACTAAAAAATTAGAAATTTTACATGTTTCCAATTCCTATAGTACGATCAGCAATTTTTGAACTAGTTGTACGACCGTATGGTCTGTCTTTCTCGTCACGAAAAATGTGTTCCAAAATGTACAATATTTATAAATAAATTGTGGTGAGACTTGAATATCGTAACCTATTTTAATATCGTGTTGACCAGACCACTGAATTTAAAAGTTGAAACTATTAAAAATCTGTAGATACTTGTGGGGTGGGAATCGGTGCCGTGGGTGGAATGAGGACTGTGTTCTTTGCTTTTGGCCGTGATTGTCGAGGCTTGTCTCCCCCACTATGTTCTTCTACTCGTGCATTTTCTCTGTTTTTCCTGTCCTTTTCATTTCATGTTGCACTTTCTATTATTCATTGTCTGCTTTCTTTTTTCCTTTTTAATTTTTGTTCTGAAAATAATCAACATTGTAGATACATAAATATTGGTACTAAGATTTTATCTCAAGAATAGGCATAAACGGTAGTATTTGTTTCATTTAATGTATACATAAATTTATATACAAACATTTGCGCAGTGGTGGATCTAGGGATGGGCACGGTTGTGCTAGAGCCTGTCCCTCTAACCCAAATGCTAATTAAAAAGAAAAATTTAAGTAAAGTGATTTTATTATTATTATTTTATTTTTTTTGGTGTGTCAGCCCATCTCGAATATTTTCCTGGATATGCCATTGCTTTTACGTAATTAACGATAATATAAAATGATTTCGTCATAAAATTAATTTTGAAAACCCTTTTTTTTTTTTACTGGCAATCACTTAACTTACTAGTTCGGACGCAAGACAATTACGAGTAGACTAATTGCTAAAGCAAGCGATAATTACACATTATATCAACCATGTGGAGCTAACAATAATTTATTTTTCACTTTATAGGTGAACAAAAAATTGAAGATCAACTTATTATGATGTAAATTAACAATCATTGATGCAACTTTCTCTATAATCTTTAGTCTCTTATTATTTGTTCTAGTTTCAAACTCAACGCATAATGATAGTATGATTCATGTAAATCAAAATAAACCCTAAATTCTTCATTTGAAAATATAAGCAACATAAATTACCGTTAGTACGACGTTTGATAATTTTAAAAGTATGTCTCGCCAAGCTTAATTTTGAGTAAAAAAGCAACTTAAAAATGCAAAGTTGTACAATAGCTAATATTATATAGACCTAAATGGTTTATATTAAAATCTGATTTTAATATAAGTCAAAGTGAAATAATCAATATTAACCATATCTTTCATGAATCCTACAATTTTTGAATAACACATTTAGAAAACTTTTATCACAATCTACTAAAAAATCTATTTTTAATCCCTACCAAACACTCTCCTAATTATCATCTTTTTATCTGAATTTGTTACAATAGATTATCAAAAACAAGTATTCAATTATTTTTCAATTAAGGTTCCAAAAATAATTGTTTTCCAGTTAATTGGCCGGGTAAGCATTTGACAATTCAACATAAACCCCGCCAAATGGTCCGAATTTCCCGCAAATAAATCAATTTTTTTGTTCTTCAGCGCCGTATCAAACGACGATTGCCTCGTCCATACGCAAAATAACACCTCAAAAGAAAATAAAAATAAGAAAATACGCCATTACTCTTCTTCATACTCTTTACTTTAACAGAAATCAGAAAATTATTACTGGGTTTGAAGTGTAATTGATGAGGAAAGTGTAAAATGGAGGGAGCAGAGGAGGAATTGGAGAGAAGGAGCAAGTTCTTGAACAGTTTGATACAAAAGAAGAAGGATGTCGAGCATAAAAAGCAGAATGATAGTATGAATGTGCGTGTGAGGGCTTCAGATATGCCTTCAGCTTTGCAAAATCATGCATTTAGGTTTGCCAGAGATAATCTTGATTCAATGGCTTCTGGGAAGCTTGACAGCAAACGCCTCGCTCTTGCACTCAAGAAGGTAATGTGGGTTTTCTCACTAATCATACTGTACAATTATTCCTCGACCGCAAATCTTTTAGGTGTATTTTGGATTCAGTGACATGTATTAGGTAAGAACATGAAATTCTAGTTCGTAGAAATTGAAAATACGGGAGGTAAGGTTTATGTCTCTCCATGTACACATCATGTTTGGTGTAGATATTTTGTGGGATCGTGAACTTTTCAACCTCCCATTTCATCAACTTTTATCAAAAGTTACTAAAAAAACCTGTCTTTAAACTACACCAAACAGAGCATACTGGGGTAGAGGCAATGCCAAAACCCAATTCTGTTTGAAAATGGTGCTGTTTTGGCATAATTTGAGTTGGGCACGTTTCTTCATTTTGGAAGTTCAAAGTAGAGTTAATAAGTAGGGGGCTAAATTCAGATAAAATTCAAAGCAAGAGGGTTGGAAAATGGGATGCTGTTTTCGTTAATTAATTTTTTGTAGTCATGTAGTGGTTTCTTTGGATAAAGGATGCTGAAGACCCTTTTTTTTTTTTTTTGTGTGTGTGTAGGCTGATTATATGGTATAGGGTAAAACAAATGTCAGAAGAATATTTACCTTAATATGTTAGTAGACATAGCCTATTGCTGTTATGTTATAAATGTCTTTGATAATATTCACACGTTCTTAAAATCTTCTTTACAGATATTAATGTGTAATTCTTCCCAGATGGTCCAATTATTATGACGGGAGTAGATTAAGAATGAAAACAATCCCTTAGTCCCACAGTGAAAATTATTTAGGAATAAATTTTGCTAATCAATCCAATTCAATCTTCATCTCCAGTGCGTCTATTGTTAACTGTTTTTAGTTAATCATGGCTTTAAATTCCATATACTTCATGAAGGAGAACATATGCCAAGAATCTTGGACACCAATTTTTCAGTATTATAGATAATTGCAATTTGTTATAGGCCATGAATGAATTATGAGACCTTCTCTTTCCATGATATTGGAGCATCTTTATCCTAGATGTTGTCTAAGACCCTAAGTTTGTCTGTGTAACATATATCCATTCTTCTTCTGTCATTTAATTACAATTTAACCGGGCATGATTTTTTCTAGTTTGCTATCAGAATCATCTACATTTAGCCATCAAACCTAGAGCATCCCGGCAAAATATCTATCGCATGTCAGTTTATTTCAGCCAGTACTGGATCTGGATCTTCACCTTCATCTTGGTGCAATTGGTTGCTTTAGCTCCCTATTCCCTATTCTCTTTAATAAGAATGGCAGAAAAAGCCTAATTTTCAGAGGACAAATTAGATGCAAAAATTACTGATCCGCTTTTTTTGAGGTTGCCTGCTATTTTTTATCCCTTATTTGAGCTGCTAAGTTTGTCTGTGTAACATATATCCATTCTTCTTCTGTCATTTAATTACAATTTAACCGGGCATGATTTTTTCTAGTTTGCTATCAGAATCATCTACATTTAGCCATCAAACCTAGAGCATCCCGGCAAAATATCTATCGCATGTCAGTTTATTTCAGCCAGTACTGGATCTGGATCTTCACCTTCATCTTGGTGCAATAGGTTGCTTTAGCTCCCTATTCCCTATTCTCTTTAATAAGAATGGCAGAAAACGCCTAATTTTCAGAGGACAAATTAGGTGCAAAAATTACTGATCCGCTTTTTTTGAGGTTGCCTGCTACTTTTTATCCCTTATTTGAGCTGTAAATTTTCTCATATTTCGCCTAGAATTGTTGTCCTCCTCTTTTCGACTGTAAACAATGGTCACTTCAGCGTCTGGGATATGATGTCCTTTAATGTTGCTTTAATAATAATAATCTATACCCCTTATTTTGATTTTTAGGATAGGATTAAGACGCTCTGGATCCAAAAATCCAGGTTTCATTTTCTTCAAAGTTAGTCCCTAAAAGCAATAGTAAAAAGGTGAGGAGAGTTCTCTAGGAGTCTTACAATGTATATTTAAGTTAGCGAATTGTAGAAAAAACCTTCCTCATATACCTAAGACGTGGATCATAAGTCTGTACGTATAGAGATTAGCCCTTTCCAAATAATATTGCAGGTATCAACAAACACTTACCGTCCCACTGGGAGAAATAAAGTAGTGTCTGAGCAGCAAATCTTTACATTTCTAATGTACTACAGATTTTGGATTTTAGCATTGATGGCAAACTGAACGACGTTAACTCCTGTTAGTTGGTTCAAACTTCCTTTCCTCTGTTCTGTTCCTAGTTCATTTTTACATGGCTGAGGCCTTAGCTCCTAGCTATAAGAGGTCAAGAAATACGACCCCATTAACTCATCTGTGAGTCTTAATTTTATGAGTAATGCTATCCATTGTTAACACGAGTCTAAGTGGTAGTGGGTCTCATAATTTATTGTTCAATAGAGTTGTGATGCTTTTTAATGCACTGGACAATGAATGAAGGGGACCACTGCCAACTAGAGCGGTGATGATACGATGAATATCATTATTCTGATTTTGGACTTCAAAATTCGCTTGAACGTCTCAGGTATATCATAGTCAATTTAGGTTGGGTTTTGCATTTGCCTTTTATGTGGTCAAACTTCGACTCATCAATTGCAGCAATTTTGTTAGTTTACCATGGTATGCTGTGAGAAAATTGTGATCTCCTCTGAACAGAGAGGATAGAACTAAATATAAATAGTATTTCCCTATCAAAATGCCATAAATGATGTATTCTTTAAATGTATTATTCCTGAATCAACACTTTACTTAAAGCGAAAAATCGTAATTAGCTATCAGATACAGTTAGTGAAATTACTATTTCTTGCCATCTCTTTGTTTTGGACTCGGTTTCTGTTCTCTATGAATATACTTTTGTGCTTGATGTACAATGAATGGATGGCTTACAACAAACTTCTATTTGCCTTTCCAGGAATTCGACTCAACGTATGGTCCAGCTTGGCATTGCATTGTGGGAAAGAGCTTCGGCTCATATGTCACACATTCCGTGGGAGGATTTTTGTATTTCTCGATGGATAATGTCTATATTCTTCTATTCAAGACTGCCGTTGAACCTTTAGACCTTTGACTCTGCGTTGTGGATTCTTAAATGGTCAGTAACATCTGAAATTTGAAAATCTGAACAGCAGATCATTTGATTGAGAAAAATGGGATGCATGATTCTGTTTTGGTTTATTTTGTGATAGAATTATGTTATTTTCTTAAGATCACCTTTGAGTGTTGCTATTGCAGTTTCTTGTATCTTGAGCGAAGTTTTGAATTTTATATTGCTGGTTAAAGTCTATGGTTGTCAATTTCTTTTACATGGAAAGGACGAGTAATATACCTTGGAGTGGATGTGTCTCAATATAATTAGATAAGACCCGCGCAACATAAATATGTAATTAACTCAAAGACAAGATACACGATATAACGTGGTAAATTCTGAAAAGGATACATACACGAACCTCATTTCGTGCTTAAATAATCCACTAAAGAAAAATCATGGAAACATAATGTGTTCTCAAATTACAATTATTTATTGACCACTTTATGAAAAAATAATTTAGAACCATAACTAAACTTAAAAAAAATAATAATAATAAATAAATAAATAATATATATATATATTCAATTGAAAATTTTCTTGTTTTAGCTCTCTTGGTTTGTTGAGGAATGGGATCGAACATACGATCTTGATCTTCTGGCAACCCTACAATTGTTCATGAGCTAATATATAAACCAAAACTCTTTTGTAAGGAAATAAGGCAAGTCTCAACATTATTTTAAGAACACAAAAGAGAAGTAATAATCAACCCAAGAATATTTCTAATACCATAAAATCTATTTTAATGTTGAGGATTAAAAACGATGGACAAAGAAACTCAAGAATCTATACTTTTCAAAAGTCATGTCAAACACGAAATGTGCTAAAATTAGTGCACGAACGTACTGACTCAACATGGACCACTAACTTGACCAAACAAAACACATCAACTTTTATCTAAACTTCATCAATTCTCAAACTTACAAAAAATCAAATGCATTTGATAAATAAAGTCAAGGTTAATTAATAATTATGTTTAGGACATAGTTTCCCAACAAGTTTGTGTATTTTGTACACTACATGTGCACGAAAAGTTCTATACGTAGAATTATTTTATACTTTCTTTTCTTCCCATGTATCAGGGGAAAAAAATATTTTACGTGTATGAAATGAATAAATTGGATGTCCTTCATTACTTCATTTTCACATTTTAAGAGAGAAGATGAGGGTATAAAAACGAAATCATACAAGAAAATATGTACAAAAAACTTAAATATGACAACTTTATATACAATTGAAATTGAGTGATAAGGAATAATGGGTTTTTTATTGCGGTCAAATTTTCACTCTTGTCTAAGTCATGTTCAGTTTATAAGCGATTTAAATTATAAATAAATAAAAACGAGTGGTGGACAAGTGTGCAATATCTATGAATCTTTCAAATATATGTATAAAAGTAATTTAAGTATTTATAAAATAATTTATAAACATGAGCTAAATATAGACTTAGTTTAATGATGGTTTGGGAGGCAATCGTGGCAAAAAAAACAAAAAAACAAAAAAACAAAACAAAACAAAAACGCTATTTAGCCTAATAATGAAAATTTAAGGAGCTCAATGTCAACTAAAGATATAAATTTTGCTCCTAAATACGTAGGAATGATTTTTTATTCATAAACTGAAAATATTAATTTTCGAGTTAACTTGTTACCGTTAAAATAAAAATAAGTTGTTTATTTCTACCTTTAATAAAATAACATAAAAATATATTTTAAGATCAGCTTATTAATAAATTAAAGTTTTCGACCCATCTAACATGCACTAAACTTAAACTAAGTATGATTTTACTGTGATTTTTAAAGCTTTTGCTGCAGAAAGAATCAGCTGCATGATTAAGCGTTAATTGTTTACTATGTTTCAAAGTGATTTATAATTATTTTTGTATGAATTTACTAAAATGAAAATCGATCGTAATTGATAAGTATAGTTTCTACACTTATTTGACATCCTAAATGATGATATTTTACCATTCTTTGGATAAAATACTACTTAATTTGTGTTATATTGCATTTTATATGTAAAACTCGATGTTTGATAAAGAATTGAAGAATATAATGCAAAAATAGTGAAAAAAATGGTGAAATCTGAAATTTGAGGACTAAATTGCAAACAATCCATGGATGTGGGCAACGACTGAATAAAGATCGAAAATGCCAAGGATATAATTGGATATAATTGAAAAATAAAGAATAAGATTATAAGAGGAAGGGTTGAAATTAGGCAAATTCAAAGTTCGAGGACTAAAGTTAAAATATTCAAAAGTTTTGTCGAGCCTTACGATAAAGATTCAAGAGTGTTGGAGGTCAATTGAACGAGGAAAGAAGTCAAAATAATGAAATATAATCAAAGTATTATCACATATCAACTTTCAGATTAAAAAGTTATGTTTCAGATTTTTAGTCTTTGTTTTAAACCCATTTTTGGCAAAATAAACGTAAGATTTGGAAAATGATATAAATGAAAGAATTGTATCCATTTGAGTTATATTTTCAACGCACTTTGAATCACTTTAACCGGATATCGTGAGAGAAAGTTAGAAAAAACAATGAAGGCTGACTGGCAGGAAAAAAATATACATATGCGACCGCATATGTTTAATTAGATGCGACCGTATCTATGCATCTAAAGCTCTCGGGACTAGTTATGATTTTTTTCTATCCGGCCGCTTCCATTTGTACTATGCTACCACATAGTACTTTTTCGAGGCGAGATTTTCTTTCCTTTTCAGTTGAAACTCTACTTTGGTAACAATCTTTTGGGCATCCTTTAAATACCATAATCCGTCCAAAACATGGGAGACCTCCCAAAAACCTAAAAATATCTAAATTTCATTTATTTTGGAGGTGAAGAACGAGGCTAGATCATCAACATCAAGGGCATTGTGCAAGATTTTTGAAGATTATCTGTTATATCCATAAATTATGTGGCATGTGCTTGACCGAAGGGGTCCTACATTGGCCGACGTGGTATCGACTATTTAAGTTATTAAACTCATTTAAATAAACACTTGCATATTGGGCTTGGAGCTCGACCCATCTCACTAAACCACTTGGCCCATTTATATTTTTCTATATATATGTGATCCATTTCATTCCAAGGTATGTTTTCAACCCTAACCAAACTCTCTCTCATGTCTCTTGCACTCTCTTCATATTTTGCCTGGCCGCTGGTTTGATCGTCGGAGTGCAAACAATTGCTGAACATTTTTCTTGACCGATGGTCTTTTGCTTCCAATGGGGTGTTCTAGTGTGCTGGTGATGCACGCGTGAAGGGGGCAAGTTGGGATTTTGTTGGCGCATTTTTTGGGGTCAACAAATTGACGTCGTCCATGGGAACGGTACAATAACCATGTTTCTCACTGCATTCCAAAAAGCCACTAGAAAAGATAAGCTTTTCGGGCAGTTTCCTTTACCAAAATAGCTACTGAAGCAATTGGAAACTTTCCTTGAAAAAAATAACAATTTTTTTTTTTTTTTTTTTTTAACCATGAAAATGGTTACTTCTAGCAAACGGGTTGAAGAGACCTGGATTGAAAAATTCCCCAAAAAAATGGCTATTTCAGGTTGATGGTTGAAGAAACCCATCATGAAATTGATTGCACCAAACAAAATGAAAATGATGATTTTCCGAAGAGTTCTGTTACAACTCAAATTTCATAGTCAAAAATTAAAATGTTGACTAGTCAAGGTTAAAATCAATTAAGGACTTAAATAATATAAATGATTTTATTAGAACTTGAATTGACTAAAATCTTTTATTGGGGTTTATTTTACAATTAGCAATATATAATGGTCAAATTTGATACAATTTGAAGTTGAAAATTTACTTATATATTTTTGGGAAGTTTAGAATTTAAATGTTAGCTCATATTAGAGAAGAGGGATTTTTCTTGCAAATTGGAGTTAGTGGAATTTAAATGCCTTTGACCCATTTCTTTTTTTTTTCTAAAATCACACACACACACAAAAGAAGCAAGAAAAATAACCGGCAGAGAAGAAGAAGAAATCGGCAGAAAGAAAAATGGAAAGAAAAGAGGGAAGAAAAGAAGAAAAAGGAAGAAGAAGAAGAAAGGAAAGAGGTAGTTCAAGGTCTATTTCCATTTTTTCTTTCTCTATATTTTCTTCAAGAGGTAAAGCAGTGATTTTATGTTAAATTTGTAGGGTTTTAACTTGTGGTATAAATTTCAGATTTAAGAGGACAAGGTTATAAATTGGAGCTCAAGTTTGTTGATTATTTAATCTCCAATTTCATCATGGCAAGTAATACCATTATTGGCAAACCCTAGATTTTTATTTGGGATTCTTGATTATGTATTTTTAGTGGGAATGATCATATGGATGGAAAACTCACATGAAACCATGAATTTGAGAAACGAGATGAAAATTAAAATATGTGGAATTATGGTTACTAGTTTTCATTAGATGGGAAGGTATAATTAATTTTAGGAAAAATTGCAACAGAGGTCTCAAACCTTTCATTTTGTTGCAGAATATACCTTAACCTCTCATTTTTACGGCCGAAGTCCCAAACCTTTTACTTTAATTGCAAATGGAGTCCATTGCACACATTCCGTCCAGATTTTCGTTAGTCAACACTGGAATTAGATTTTTGACTCAAATTGACAAATGAAATGAGAGGTAAAATGGTCCATTTATATTCTTATAATAAAATAATTAAATAAAAAGCAAAATAAAAAAATAAACTTCATCATCTTCTCCAAAACCCCCCACCCCCACCTTCAAAATCTAAAACTACAGTTGCCTTTCCCGAAATCTAACCATTACAATTTGAGCATTTGAAATAGATCTAAACATTGAACAGATCTATTTACATTTCATCCAACAGCAATCCCAAAATTTGAAGCGAAATATGGGGGGGAGGGGGGAGGAGAAGCAAATAATGGATGTCAAACGAGATCTGAAAAAGAAAAGCCATTTTCACGGCAGCTATACGAGACCACACCCAACGTAAAATCGGACCATTACTAGAAATTGAAGGTAAATATAAATTTATAGTCCCATTTTCAAAATTGGGTTTAAATATTTAAAGAAGCCAACAAAAATCAGCTCAAGAAAAATCTAGAAGATTATTTTTTTATTTTTTATACCTCTTGTGTATACACTTGTGGCAGATGGCGAGAGTATGGTTGAGGGATTTTGTGAGCTTGGTGACGACACGACGGATAGGGCGTTCGTAGATGTTGGAGGAGGCAGTGGTGAGGCAACCGACGGCACGGAGGTGATGAGATAGTTAGGCTAATTGGGTCGCGAGGTCGTTGATTTTTGAGGGTGGGGTGGGGTTTATTTTTTATTTTACGTTATATTTAATTATTTAATTATAAGAATATAAATGGACCATTTTACCCCTCGTTTCATTAGTCAATTTGAGTAAAAAATCTAATTTTAGTTTTGGCTAACGGAATTCTGGACGGAATCTGTGCAATGGACTTCGTTTGCAATCAAAGTAAAAGGTTTGGGAGTGTGGCCGTAAAAATGAAAGGTTAAGGTATATTCTGCAACAAAATGAAAGGTTTGGGACCTCCGCTGCAATTTTTCCTTAATTTTATGAGTGGGATGAAGGTAAATTTGGATGTAGTATATATTTGTGAAGGTGTTAGAAAGTAGAATTAGCTCCATTTATTAAAGGAAAATTTGGAAAAATCATTCAAGTATCGAGGAATCAAGTTTTGGAATTCGGTTATTAAATATTAAGAGCTGCATAGTATGATAGTTGTTAAATTGGTTATTTTGTAACGTATTTCAGGTGGGAACGAAGAAATTGGAAAAGCTTACTGACCGGCCTAGTCTGTAACTTGTATTGAGTGAGTGGATATAAAACTTATTTTTCATAAATTAATTATTTATTAAATTTATGTTAGATTAAAAAATTTATTATTTCATACAATTGATTTTGACAGCATGATTTTTTAGAATAAAGTGGATTTATAATCAGATATTTTTAAAGTTAAATTTAATTCAATTAAATCATTTGATTAGCATGTTATTTGAATATAACTTTTTCAATATAGTTAAAGTTATTTTTAAAAACGTCAAAAAGTACCCAAGTGATTTTACCCCAGACACTGGTGTAAATGTGTTTTCACAGTTTATAACTAGTTATAGTGATTTTACCCGCTCTGCACTATTGTGAATGTGTTCCCATAGTCTATGACCAGATTATCAGAGATCTTTGGGACCCACTCTCGTACACACATAGGCTTTGGGTCGTGTACTAATGTGATTAACCTTTGGGGCAGCTCTGCATACGTATGACTAGATTATCAGATTATTAGAATATCATACTTGAATGGCTCTGCCTTGTACATCGAGATTACTCTATACATAGTAAGGCTATTCGTTGGGTACATCTTTGGTGTGATTTTTCAGTATTTCTATAGTTTATCAGATTTCAGATTATAGAATTCAGTTTTCAGATTAAAGCTTTCAACTTATAGTATTAAGCAGCAGTAATATTTCACAGATGCCATAATTTTACGGTTACTTATCTAGAATGAAGAACAAAGAATTTTATGATGTATTCATGTTTGATTTTATAAGTGTTACCAGATTTCAGAATTTCTAGAAGTTTTAGAAGTGCAAGAATTTTCAGAAAGTATGCATAAATGGGAAAAGTTTACTTACTTGAAAATTATTCACTCACTGAGCTTTAAGCTTATACATTTTTTCACATTTTTCTTTATCAAACAGATAGCAGCCGAATTGACCAGCTTTGGAGCCTGTCGAACCACCAAATTGAGCCACGCGTCGTAGGTCGTATGACATCCACTATTAGTTTATATAGTATGTGTTCTTTTGAGATATATGTAATTTAAATCAGAAAAAAATTCATTATGGGCTCATTAGACATTTGGTATCTTTATTACATTTGATAGATTGTTGGTTGTAAAGCAAGTAAATATTGATTTTCTAGGATTTTATTTGAATAGTTTGTATTTTTAGGGACTGGCGTACCTCGATTTATATTATAGGTATTGATTTGAGGAAATTGGTTATTACTATGGCGGTTTTAGTTCATATTTCAAGGGAAATTCTGTCAAAATTCTTTTAAAATTTCGTCACAGTCAAACAAGTCAAAATTACTTGGTTGGTGGGTCCGACACTTAATTAGTATCTACCATCGACACACAACACGTGTTCGATCTATTAGGATGATTCGGAACAGATCGTGTCAAGTTCCTTCAACCAAAACAGTGAGCAAAAATGGAAAACTCCCTCTATTTAATTTCCCAAAAAAAAAAAAAGTCTACAATCAAGAAAAGGTGGACATATTCATTGCACATCCACACATGGGTTTGTCCAATAAACATACAGGAAGAAATGAAACTGAAGAGGCCGACCACCATTATTTGGCACTTCAAGAAAAAAAAACAAAAAAAAAAACAGCAACAAAGACCAAAAATGGAGGCCATTATTAGTCCTGTCAGAGAGCATTTGTCAGAAAGGAGCTTGTTGCGTGTTGTCACACCTGTCATACCCACCCGGGCCAATGGCCCACTCATCCTGATCCACGTGGCGTTCCTGCCGAGATGGCACACATTGCCGAGGTGGGCTACATCTGAACTGCTTCGAGCCGAGGTCCATCCACCGAGGCACCACGATCCGACGTACTCTGCCGAAGTCCAACTATCGAGCCCCATGACCCAAAGCATGAAACCTGTTGAATTTAGCTGAGGTCCTCAGGTGGAGGTATTTATCAAATGGTCGAAGCCCCGAAACTGATGCGTGAGCCTCCTAACCACAAGGAGTTTCCTCCACTATCACTTCTCCCAAGAGATCGCCTGCTCAGAGATCTTATTCGAATGACTGATGGAACGTTTGTCACAAGCATAAAGGTCAAGTCTTGTCACTAGTATAAAGGACCTGCGCAAGCAATAAATGCGCCGTAAGCTAGCAAGTCAAGTCCTATACCTAAGAACAGACGTTTGAACTAAGGAGATGAGGTCACGTGCCACTTCATCTAAAGGCTCCCATTTCATATGTATCACTATAAATACTCACATTGTGTAATGTCAAAGGCTAATGCAAGAATCAATACTAAAAACTACATTTACTCAACTCTCTCTCAGTTACTTGCAATACACAAATCGAGTTTATACACTTTCACATATACATTTACGAGTACCGGTTGGTAATTATTGTACAATCGGATTACGAATAACCCGTCGAATTTCGAACGTCACCGTCCCGCGTCATTGGGCTACTCTCACGCCTCTTTGAACCCCTCGTTTTAGACCGTCCACGTGTCTTAGCGTGTTGGACATTCGCCCACTCAAGCGCGGGTAGGACCAGCATCTGTTGGCGCACTTTTTGGGGTCAACAGATTGGCGCCGTCTGTGGGAAACCATACTATAACCACGAGCAACCTTGTGGTAGAAGCTTACTGAAAAAATATTTGGGCAACCCCCCTTGAAAAAGGATTTGTTGTTGAAAAAGAACAGGAGGAACCCCTATCACTTAGAGAAATCTAAGTTTGATAAAAGAAAAATGAGATCTAACGAAGATACTCCCCCAAGGAGGGTAAGAGAAAGCACGAATGTGCCTCCCCAGCCTACTGCCCCAGGAGCTCGGACGAGGCTCCACCACCACCAAAGGAGAGGTGGGATGCATGCGACAGCACGACTATCAAGAGAAATGGCTACCATGGCAGCCAACATGAGGGATATAGTCAACCAAAACATTTTTGGCCATGAGAGAGCTCATGGCCCAAATGCAAGGCCAGGGAGGCTTCCCCATTCCTCCATATGCCCCCCGTGGGCACTATCAGCAAGAGGACAAGGTCCAGAGTCAAAGGGTAGCCTCGCCAGACTATGGCCGAGGTGAAAGCCCATTCGAGAGGGAAGTGGGAGTCGACATTTCCTCCAACTATGCATCTGGCCGACCCACCGAGGTCCAAATGAGCCATGATAACTTTCCACCCCCATATGAGTAAGACCCAAGACATAGGAGGGCAGGAAGTGTTTTTGATAGAATCAGCCCTGCCGAACCGAGGCCCAGTCGACAGCAGGCTTAGCAGCCTCGGACGTGGCAACAGACTCCACCTCCGATGCCCCAGCAGCCGGAGAGAAGGCACGAAAATGCCCCCCGCGCTGTCCCGCCTAGAAGTAGGCCGCAAAGGAGGGAGGAAGAGGCTAGGAACCGGCCCGGACCCTCTCACCAACAACCGAGGTACGAGGCCGAAGACTACGATTCTGATGAACAGCAGAGGTCCTGTGGCTTGGACGATGATGATGAGAACCTGCCATTCTCAAGAGAACTAAGAAATGCCCAGGTCCCGAGCCACTATGTCATGCCAAAAATACCAAAGTATGATGGGAGAGGTGACCCAGAAAAGCACCTCAACGCTTACAAAACTCACATGAGCCTGAGGGGCGCCACCCCAGCCATAAAGTACAGAGCATTCCATTTAACCCTCAGTGGAGCGACTGAAATCTGGTATAGTAGGCTACCACCTAGGAGCATTCGAAGCTGGCCCGAGTTCAAAACTACCTTCTTGAAGAGGTTCGCAGTGAGCAAGGAAGGAGAGGCCCCCATCCAGCGTCTCCAAGACATGAGACAGGCACATGACGAGTCCCTAAAAATCTTCCTATCCCGCTTCACCGACGAGATGACCTACTGCGTACAAGTTATCGACAAAGAAACACTACCTGTATTGAGAGGAGGCTATAGATGATGAGAAGGGAGATAATTAATGAAGAATTGATTGAGCATAGGAATAGGGCAAGCAGAGGCCTCCCGCCTCCTCAAAGACAACGAGGTAGGGGACCGACTTCTCACCTCATGGACTACCAGATGAACCGAGCTGAAAATGAGAACTCCGGCCAAGCCCTGGCCACCACAACTCTGAACATGGTTCCAACCTTGGCATATGAGGATGTCAACCCAACTGCTAACCCACATCAGATGGAGGCCCAGCAAGGACCCCGTAGAGGTAGAGGCCGAGGTTTTGCACCTAGAAATAGGTCCAATCCAAACCTCCCTGGATACTGTTTGCACCACAGGTCCTACGGCCACGACACCGCGGATTGCAGAGACTATGCACACCGCTCCCGACAGGAACCCGTCAGAGAAAGACATAACTCGCTCCAGGCGAACAGGGCCCCGCCCAGGCAGGACAACCGACATGGGCATGAGGCGGCAGCTCCTCGTCAAAGGGATGTATCCCCAAGGCGAAGAGAGCAAGACACAGAGAGGCCCAGGGAAGGGTGTAGACACCGAAGAAATAGGCAAGCTCAAGATGAGGCCCCTATCCACGAGATAGATACCATATTTGGAGGCCCTTATGTTGACGGTGAAACGCGGAACGCCAAAAGAAATTATGCTAGGGAGGCTAAGCCCCCCTCTGACGAGCTACATTGTGGACAGTAGCTCTCGAAGAAACCAAGTACCACCAATTGTCTTTACCCAGGAAGACGCCGAAAGAGTTCATTACCCCCACTGCGATGCGCTGGTGGTGAGGGCTGTCATAGCCCGAAATGGGCTCAAACGAATCCTAGTCGACAACGGCAGCTCCGTCAACATCCTATTCGGGTCCGCCTTTGACAAGATGATATTGGACCATCAGTTGACGCCCACCACCACTCCATTGTACGGATTTACCAGAGATAGCATCACTCCGAGAGGAAAGATAACACTGGCGGTGGAGATGGAAGAATCTCCCCAAACCATGATGAATTTCATAGAATTCCTCGAAGTTGACAGTCGGTCGGCTTACCACGGAGTGTTGGGCAGACTGGCCCTAAAGAAATTGGGAGCAGTCACCTCCATCCACCACATATGCATGAAATTCCCAACAGAAAATGGGGTGGCAATGGTAAAAGGCGACCAGAGAGGTTCGAGAGAGTGCTATCTGAGCTCCATTAAGAAGGTAGAGCCCCGGGACGTCCACGTGATCATGGCTGATGTGATCATGGCGGAAGTCCCAGGTGACGCTCCCACTGACCAGGAAGATGTTGATATGATTGACGCAAGCTTATTCAGGAGGTGCTGATCGTTGATGAGATCGACCCCCGCATAATGGAACATGAGCCTCAAGCATTCCCTGTAGAGGAACTTGAGAGCTTCTTAGCCGACCCCTGAGATCCGTTCAAGGTGTTGAAAGTAGGCAGAGGCCTATCCGACATTTTGAGAGAAAAGATTAAGGACTTTCTAGGCAAGAACCTTGACGTCTTCGCTTGGAGGCATGAGGACATGGTGGGCATAGACCCCAAGATCAGCTGCCACCACTTGAAAATTGATCCTAATTTGCCTTGCATAGACAAAAAAGGAGAGCTCTCAACCCTGAGAGGTATGAGGCCCTAAAGGAAGAGGTTCAGAAGCTCATCCAAAATGGCTTCATCAGGGAGGCCACCTATCCGAGGTGGCTCTCCAACCCGGTCTTGGTTAAGAAACACAATGGCAAATGGAGGATATGCATCGACTTTACCAACCTTAATAGAGCTTGCCCGAAAGACAGCTTTTCGCTTCCAAGGATTGACCAATTGGTGGAATCCACGACTGGGCACGAGTTGTTGAGCTTCATGGATGTATACTCCGGCTACAACCAGATCCCCATGCACCCGGCCAATGAAGAGCACACCTCTTTCATCACGGACCAATGCCTCTATTGCTATAGAATGATGCTTTTCGGGTTGAAAAAAGCCGGAGCAACCTACCAAAGACTCGTGAACAAAATGTTTACCGACCTCATTGGCAAGACAATGGAGGTCTACGTGGATGACATGCTGGTGAAGAGCTTAGAGGCAGAAAACCACGTAGCGCACCTCAACAACACCTTCCAAATCCTGAGAAGGTACAGGATGAGGCTCAACCCCTTGAAATGTGCCTTTGGGGTGGCTTCCGGCAAGTTCTTGGGGTACATGGTCAACCAGCGAGGAATTAAAGCAAATCCCGAGAAGATTGAGGCTCTGTGCCAGATGAGGTCCCCTCAAAAGCCAAAAGAAGTGCAAAGCTTAACTGGACGAGTGGCAGCACTCAGTCGCTTTGTCTCCAAAGCAACTGACAAGTGCCTCCCATTTTTCAAAGTGCTTAAGGCTGGGAAGAAATTCCAATGGACTGAGGAATGTGAAGAGGCCTTCTAAGGATTGAAAAGGCATTTGGGGCAAGCCCCCCTCCTCTCCAAGCCGAAGCCCGGCGACATCTTGCAACTATATCTTGCCGTCTCCAATGACGCCATTAGTTCGGTTCTGATTCGAGAAGAAGGGTCCACCCAACTTCCCGTCTACTATACGAGTAAAGCGCTCCTATCGCCAGAGACCCTATACCCCGATATGGAGAAGCTCGCTTTGGCCTTAATCACGGGCTCTAGGAAATTGAGACCTTACTTCCAAGCTCATACCATCCATGTACTTACAAATTTTCCCCTGAGGCAAGTACTCCAAAAGCCCGATGCCTCGGGAAGATTGTTGAAATGGGCAGTGGAACTAAGTGAATTTGACCTTATGTTCAAAGCTAGGGCAGCCATCAAAGGGCAAGCCTTGGCTGACTTTGTTATTGAGTTTGCCAACCTACCCGAGGTGGATGAAATCATGGAATCCGTCGAACCCCCCACGTGGAGCGTCTTCGTCGATGGCTCAGCTGGGGAGGTCAGCTCAGGTGCCGGGGTTGTCCTCATCAGCCCCGAGGGTCACAAACTCACCTCGATCGTGTGGTTCGGATTCAAAGCCACCAACAATGTCGCAGAGTATGAAGCACTCCTTGCAGGCCTCAGACTGGCCAAGGAAATGTAAGTAAAGAAGCTACTCGTCAATAGTGACTCCCAGCTGGTTGTTAGCCAAGTCAATGGTAACTTCTCAGCCAAAGACAAAACGATGGCCTCTTATCTAAAAATGGTGATAAATCTCATCCCATCCTTTGAGAAGTTTGAGTTACCCAGGTTCCCCGCATCGAAAACGCTCATGCGGATGCACTCTCGAAGCTAGCTAGTAGCAAAGACTCGAGCTACTCACTGTAGTACCTATCGAGCACCTCCTCCTGCCTTCTACCGAGGCCCCTATGTCATGTGGGTCTCTGGAACTCCCACCTGGATGCAACCAATCATAGCATATCTGAAAGACCAGGCGCTGCCCACCAACAAGAATGATGCTTATAAGCTGAGAAGGAGGTCAGCCCACTTCCTTTTCATTGATGATATTCTCTACAAGAGAAGCTTCCCCTCTCCACTCTTACGATGCATCAGGGGAGAAGAGGCTACCTACATACTAAGAGAAGTCCACGAGGGAGTGTGTGGCAACCACTCTGGAGGCCTATCTCTGGCACAAAAAATACTGAGGCAAGGGTACTACTGGCCTACTTTGAAACTGGACGCCTTCGAATTCGTGCGAAAATGTGATAAGTGCCAACGATTCTCTCCCGTACAAAGATGACCATCACAGGACTTGACTGCAGTCTCCGGCCCCTAGCCCTTCTCAAAATGGGGGGTGGACCTCATAGGCCCCTTACCTAAAGGTAGAGGAGGTGCAAGTTTTGCATTAGTGGCCATTGATTACTTCACAAAGTGGGTCGAAGCTGAACCACTGGCAAAAATCACGGAAGCAAACACCTCCAAGTTCCTATGGAAGAATATTATTTGCCAGTTCGAAATTCCCTACTCGATCATCTCAGACAATGGCAAGCAATTCGATAACAAGAAGGTTAGAGAACTGTGTGAAAACCTTGGCATAAAGAAGTACTTCTCTACACCTCACTACCCACAAGCTAATGGCCAAGTTGAAGCCGTAAACAAGACAATCAAGCACGTCCTGAAAAGGAAGCTTGATGTATCCAAGGAAGCTTGGGTTGATGAGCTGCCCCAAGTACTTTGGGCAATTCGAACCACCACCAGGACCCCAACTGGGGAGACCCCTTTTCTCATGGCTTTTGGGACTGAGGCAATGAGCCCCGTGGAGGTCGGACTCCCATCTCCACGTCGTCTACACTTCAGCGAAGTGACCAACGACGAGCTCCGGAGGCTCGACCTCGATTTCATTGAGGAGAGAAGGGATGACTCACAGCTGAGACTAGGCACCTATCAAAGAAAGATGACAAGGTACTTCAACTCCAAAGTCAAGAAAAAGTCGTTCCGAATCAACGATCTTGTGCTCAGGAGGGTCTTCCCATCTTCAAAAGAACCTGGTTCCGGTTCCCTGGGGCCGAACTGGGAAGGTCCATACAAGATCAGAGAAGAAATCCGACCTGGAACCTACTGGATTGAAGACATGGACGGCAAGGCACAACCCCGTCCATGGAATATTGAACACCTCAGAATCTTTTATCAATGAATTGTATCATGCTGGATGACTTTCCCAGCCTTTGTAATATTTCTATGGCTCAATAAAATGCATTGATTAAATCGTGTCATACTGCGTCGTCGCCTAGGAGGAGAGGCTCGAGACCCACCTCTGGGCCACCTCGCTTGAACTCTAAGGAGCTATCACATGCCTCCCTTTGGCCTTGCTGAACGCCAAGGGAAGAAGCCTCAACATGGCTGCACCATCCACCATGTCTGGAATGCGTCGTCACCTCGGAAGAGAGGCTCGGGACCCACATCTGGGCCACCTCGTTTGAACTCCGAGGCGCTAGCACATGCCTCCCTTTGGCCTTGCTGAACACCAAGGGGAGAAGCCTCAACATGGCTGCACCATCGACTATGTCTGGGATGCGTCGTCACCTCGAAGGAGAGGCTTGGGACCCACCTCTGGGCCACCTTGCTTGAATTCCGAGGCGCTAGCACATGCCTCCCTTTGGCCTTACTGAATGCCAAAAGGAGAAGCCACAACCCTACAGTCCGAGGCTCACATTGTTGACTTAAGTCCGATCTCCTTAGGTCATGTTAATGTGCTTAAGTCCAAGGTTCGTACTGCTCATCTCCTTAAGTGATGTTAATGTGCTTAAGTCCGAGGTTCACGCTGTTCATCTCCTTAAGTCATGTTAATTTGCTTAAGTCCGAGGTTCGTACAGCTCATATCCTTATAGAAATTTGCTTAAGTCCGAGGCTCACAGAGTTCATCTCCTTAAGTTATGTTAATTTGCTCAAGTCCGAGGTTCGCACAGCTGATTTCCTCAAGTTATGCTCATTTATTTCAGTCCGAGGCTCACAAAGTTATTTAGTTAATGCTTACATCAAGTTCCAGTTCATTTGTTTAACGAGGTATAAAAACTTAGACAAAAAGCAACAATGAAAGAAGAAAGACATTATATTGATATTCCAAAGGTTACAAAGGAGGGCCTCTGGCCATTATATCCAAATTACTGAAAAATAAAACCTAGTCTATGCTTGGCTAGATGACGGAGGTGCCTCGGCAATATGGGCTTCGACAACTTGGGCATCAGTAGTTGTTTTCTCTGCCTCGACATTTGGGGCTTCGGCATCAACTTCTTCATCACCCTGGACCTCCTCAGCTGGGGTCTGAGGTACCTCATCAACAAATTCGGACCTAAGTTGAGCCGGGTCCAAATTGGGATACAGCTCCTCTGCCCTCTCTAGCACTTCGGCATAGGCGAAGTTCCTCCAGTAAGAGCTGAAGCTTTTGTACTCCTCTGTAGTGTGGAAATTGGCGATGTATTCCTTCACCGCCTCTTCCCTTGCAGTTCTGGCCTCTTCTCTGGCAACCGAGGCGTCGTTCATATACCACTTCGCCTGGCCTTCGAGAAACTGATAGGCATCTCGAGCACCGGCCAAGGAGAGATTCGCCTTCTCAAGAGCCTCAGCAGTCACCTTTTGGTGCTCATTGGAAACCTCCACCTTCTTTGTCAAGGAGGCCACCTCGCACTGTGACTCATATACTTCCTTCTTTAGGGCCTCAATTTGGGCCAAAGCAGACTCAAGCTTCGCCGCCTCTTCAACCCTCTGGGCTTTGGCTTCTTCGGCCTCGGCCTTAGCAGCTTTAACCTCCTCTACAAGGGAGGCAACCTTCCCCTCCGAGATGTGGGTCCTTGTCTGGAATTCGCTCAAGGCCTCCCTGCACTCGAGCACGAGGCCAAAGGTTCGGGCACTTTGGCTCACCAGTGCCCTTGTCAAGTCTGTGGCATCACAAGACGAGGCATGCAGCTGCCACCTCTCTGTCCAGAACTTGTAAAAGCTCTTGGTGGCACTTCTGATTTCCTCAGGGAGAGCCTCCACCAAGGCTGGGGCCAGCTCCTCCTCCCTCCTAGCTAGGAAGTTTGGAGACTTTCCCTTTTCCCGAACCGGCTTCTCCTTTGCTGCCTCCTCTTCGGCGGCTTCTGCAGCTCGCCTTGCAGCCTCTTCGGCCTCTACCTCTCTTACCATCTCCGTTTTGATGACTTTAGAGGCTGCAGCAAGAAGCTTCGGCTCTCTAGTCTGTTCGGCCCTATGGGACACTGAGGTCCCAGACTTGCCAGCTGAGCTGGAGATGTGCACCAGCTTCCTCTTCTTAGTCTCCTCAGAGACTTTTTCCTTGCCCCGAGGCTCCTTAGGCTTCCCTGGCCTCTGAGTAGTTGGCTCCTCTGAGGCCCTGGGAGTGTAGTCCTTGGACAGGCACTCAACCCTACCTCGGACTTCCTTTGCCCCATTGGACCCAGGCTTCAGGGGCCTCGCCTTCGCAGTAAAAGTGGCCTTCAAGATAGAGGCCATGTCCGGAGCTGGGTACTCCCTCTTCTTGAATTTGTCTGCACAATATGTCAGATCAGCATCAGCATAAGAAACAATAAGGATAAAAACAAGTGTTGGGGCCTCATACCTCTGGATGCCATCAGCTCGAAGTCCAAAAAGTATCTGCTTCTATCAATCAGGTGATCGAAGTGCCGAAGCTTCAGAGGCCTCTTGTAAATATCCTCTATCACCTCGAATTCCTCCCTGCTGAGCTCGAACCTCGTACTACTATCTGCAAAGGAACCTCCAAGAGTTAGACGAATTCATATTCTGACTTCAAAAGACAAGCAGAGGTCGGGAGACTCACGAGCTTCGTAGTACTGGGTCGGCACTGTGCATGACAGGGCTTTGTCACCCTCCACTGCCTGCCATTTACCTCGCACCCAGAACCAGGACTCCTTCCACCCCTTGATAGAGGAAGGAAGTCCCACCACAAAGGGTGCGTGAGCCCCCCAAGGCGTGAGGTAGTACCACGCCCTTAACTCCTTCCCAATTACCCGGGGCTGGAACAGGGTCATGAACACATGAAGAGGCATGTCCACCCCAAGTGACACTTCCTTCCACAGGAAGTATGAGCCGACCAGCTAGCTCCACCCATTCGGCAGAACCTGGGTCAGCGACAGCATGAATTTCCTAAGCACCGCCCTAAAGAAAGGGTGCAGAGGAAGACGCATACCTGCCTTGAACAAGTATTCACTCATGGCCACTCAGTCGGGCCTCGGATAGAAGGCCCGCTCGGGCACTAACATTTCTATGTTATGGGGTACACTGTACCTCTCCCTAAGTTCCCCCAACCTCTTCCCCGTCATATTCGAGGGCACGCTAGAAGCCCCCCACTCCTGGGTATAATCTACAGCCTCCTTGGCCATGGCATACCTATCCACCTCGGACATCCCCCCATGACCGACCCCATAGTCTAAAGACGCCACTGTAACAAGCTCCCTACCCGAAGTGGACTCCATTTTGTCAGTACAAAGAAAGTAACAAGGGTTTTTTATGCAAACAATACCTAAACGAGTTCGAAACAAACGGAGACTGGTCGGAATTTAATATCACAGACAACCTCGACGCCGAAAAATTGGAGATTTGAGAGAGTTTCAGAGTGCAAAGTGTTCAAAAATCCTGAAAATTGGGATTTTCTCGCCTTTTATAAAGGTCCAAAACGAACCCCAGCCGTCAGATCAAATCTCAATCAATCCGAGCCCTCCATTTCAGATCCAATCCGAGGTGCTGAATTCAAACAGTTTTTAAATCCTACGCTTCAGATTTATGCGTACATCCCACGCACCTCTCCAACGCGTCTGCTTCTAGAAACGCCAGCTGCCCTCATAATTGCATTTTTAATTCGACGGCAGCAGCGCCTTGGAAGTTGTAACGGTTCAGCCACCTTTCCTCGAAAACAAGCACAAAACATCAAATCATTGGCACAGCAACCAACGCGTAATCATTACCATTGGACCTCGGCAAGCCTTGCATGTTTGGTTCCTCAACCACCTCGGCTTCCTCCTCGCCATTCAGCATTCAAGCCTCGCAGGTTCCGTTTTCTCAATCACCTCGGCTTCCTCCTCGCCATTCAACATTCAAGCCTTGCAGGTTCGGTTTCCTCAACCACCTCGGCTTCTCTCCTCACCATTCAGCATCAAAACCTCGCAGGTTCGGTCCCTGAACCACCTCGGCTTCCTCCTCGCCATTCAGCATTCAAGCCTCACAAGATCGGTTTCCTCAACCACCTCGGCTTCTCTCCTCACCATTCAGCAATCAAGCCTCGCAGGTCCGGTTTTCTCAACCACTTCAGCTTCATCACATTTCAGCCTTTACAAGCCTCGCAGGTTCGGTTTATTCAACCAACTCGGCTTCTTCATCATTCATCCGCGGCAACACATCTCAAACTCCAACCATGATATAAATATCTATACTTGGACTCAGGGGACTATTATTTGGGGTTCAAAAATTCTTTCAACTTCTACTCCATTAAAGTTCTCGCATTACATTAATGATTATACTTAGACTTGGGGGACTATTGTTGCGTGTTGTCACACCTGTCATACCCACCCGGGCCAATGGCCCACTCATCCTGATCCACGTGGCATTCCTGCCGAGGTGGCACACATTGCCGAGGTGGGCTACATCCAAACTGCTTCGAGCCGAGGTCCATCCACCGAGGCACCACGATCCGACGTACTCTGTCGAAGTCCAACTACCGAGCCCCATGACCCAAAGCATGAAACCTGTAGAATTTAGCTGAGGTCCTCGGGTGGAGGTATTTGTCAAATGGTCGAAGCCCCGAAACTGATGCGCGAGCCTCCTAACCACAAGGAGTTTCCTCCACTATCACTTCTCCCAAGAGATCGCCTGCTCAGAGATCTTATTCGAATGACCGATGGAACGTTTGTCACAAGCGTAAAGGTCAAGTCTTGTCACTAGTATAAAGGATCTGCGCAAGCAATAAATGCGCTGTAAGCTAGCAAGTCAAGTCCCATACCTAAGAACAGACGTTTGAACTAAGGAGATGAGGCCACGTGCCACTTCATCCAAGGGCTCCCATTTCATATGTATTACTATAAATACTCACATTGTGTAATGTCAAAGGCTAATGTAAGAATCAATACTAAAAACTACATTTACTCAACTCTCCCTCAGTTACTTGCAATACACAAATCGAGTTTATACACTTTCACATATACATTTACGAGTACCAGTTGGTAATTATTGTACAATCGAATTACGAATAACCCGCCGGATTCCGAACGTCACCGTCCCGCGTCGTTGGGCTACTCCCACGCCTCTTTGAACCACTCGTTTTAGACCATCCACGTGTCTTAACGTGTTGGACATTCGTCCACGCAAGCGCGGGTGGGACCGACATCTATTGGCATACTTTTTGGGGTCAACAAAGCTCTTAGCAGATGAAAAATGGCGGAAAGCTAGAAATTTTGCTTCACAGATACAACCAAGCCTCAGACTAATTATCTTTACGACCAAGAAGATGATATATGGGCTGCACTTTTCAATCTCACCCACTGCCGAAATCTCCATTACTTCCGGCGACCACAGTAACGTCAACCATCGACACTAGCTACATTTCGAAATACTAACGGTTCTTTTTTTACCATTGGATCGACATTGAATGTTGATGTAAATAAAATGTTGATGTTTGCATATTCAACTTTTTTGCAGGACTTTTCCAACGTACGCAACAGGCTCCTGCAAGAATTTGTCTTTCTTTTAACTTTTCTATTCAATTCAATTTCTCTCCATGTTTTGGTTGGGGGCACGTTCATTTGCTCCTTTCTTGTTGGGCCAGCATTATGATCTTTATTGGGCCTATTAGATCTATTATTTAGGATAACTTACAAAAATGCCCTTAAAATTAAATGTCTTTTGAAAAATTATATGAAAAATCTTTAGAAAGTAAAAAATAATGTGTAATATGAAAAAGTGACACAATATCACTTTTTTTTTTATTTTTTTTTATAAAAATTGTCACTTTTTAATTAAAAAAAGGTAACACAATAGCACTTTTGAAAGTTAAGTCATTTTTTTTAATTAAAAAATGACATACAATGTCATTTTTATTAAAAAATTATGTTCGTCACTAAAAAAAGTGATAGAAATCAAGAAGATGACTGAAAAAAATGACAAGCACTAAAGAAGTGGAAAATATTTAAAAAAGTGACAAAGATTCAAAAAAATGACAAAAAGAAAAAGTGACAAAAAGAAAAAAAAAAGTGATACAAAGTCAAAAAATTTGACAGAAAATTAAAAAAAAATGTGACAAACACTCAAAAAGTGACACGATATTACTTTATCTAGATCAGAAACAGTGGCTAGATGTCCATAAAAGATTCTCATTTTCTCTTGAATTATCACGTCTAATTTCATAAGGTTTTGGATTGTTATCATCTTCTTTGTTAAATGACGAGGACAGCATGTAGGCCAATCTTTTTGCCCTCAATTCTATTTATTATCAACACATCTGTAATAAACACATAAATGGTACATCTTTACTTACAATCATATAGGCAATAATCCCTATTAATAGAACTAAAGAACATCCATAGAAATCAAAAAATGGGTAAAGAAGTTAACTTCCTACAAATAATAGGAACTTGTTCAGTATAGGTATCATATAAATTTATAACATCGGACTTCAAAGACTTAAATATTCAATAGAACTCAAAAAACAAAAACTCCCACCACTCCGAATTTATTCTAAAAAATGGCATTGGTAGCACTGGCAAAAATGGCATTGGTAGCACTGGCAATCGTAGGCCAATGATCAACACACTCCTTTCCAATTGGACCTTTTACGATAGGACCTACAAACACAAAACTGACAAATATTTTTTTTTTTTTTAAGTGACAAAACACCAATTAAACATTGAAATCAAATAAATAAAGTAATAGAAATAAAAAAAAATAGAAAAAGGAAAAAAAGTGACACAATCGTCTTCCTTCTGCCTTCTTCATTCAATACCAAGTATCTTTAATTCAATTTATTGACAAAACGTCGATCAAAATGTCAAGAGTTAGCACTAATTTGATTAATACTCTATTAACTAATTAAATGATTTAACCCCGCATTTAATACGTTATAAAACTATCAAACCCATCCCAAGACCTAAATCGGTCCCAATGTCCAGAAAGGTCCCAAAAAAATCCTTTCACCCATTTAATTTCACAGTTCTGCAGCACCTGAATCGGAATTCAAATCTAAAGGATTTCGAACTCCGTCGCCTGAGGCTTTTGAGGAAAATGAGTTGTTGATTCATGAAAGACCTTGGTTTCTTCCCCTTACGCATCTGTTATATATGTGTGTGTGTGTGTTTCATCTTGCACAAGACTACTTGCTTTCTTCTACTTCGACTCACTTGCTTTACTAAATGGATTTGCGATTTATTTATTTTTTTTTGGGAAATTATGTGAAAATTGGATTTTATTGCTAAAATCATTCCAGGTTTCTGGGTGCATTGAGGTTTATGCAATATGTTTATACAGAAAAAAATTGAAATTTTGTTGATGGAGTCAATGGTCTAGTGGATTGGAGCAAGAATGGGGTTATGAAAGCTCAATTGTTGGTGATCATAATGAAAGGGTGTGGAGAGTACTCAGTTGGATGAGAAATTTAGTGCTAACTCTTGACATTTTGATCGGCGTTTGGTCCATAAATTGAATTAAAGATGTTTGGTGTTCAATGAAGAAAGAGGAGGTATGCTTGGCATTTAACAAGGAAGATGATAACAATTCAAATTGTGTGAAATTAAACATGATAACTAAAGAGAAAATGAGAATCTTTTATGGATATCTAGCCATTGTTTCTAATCTACATAAAGTAACATCGTGTCATTTTTTTTTTTGAATTTAGTCACTTTTTGAGTATTTGTCACTTTTTTCACACATTTTTTGAATTTGTATCACTTTTTTCTTTTTTTAATTTATGTCACTTTTTTTTAGTTTGTCTTTTATAAAAAAAAAAAAAAAATTGTTACTTAATGTTTGTCATTTTTTTATTTTGTCACTTTTTTGAATTCGTCACTTTTTTTTGTAATTTATTGTCACCTTTTTGAATTTTCGCCACTTTTCAGTGTTTTTCACTTTTTTCAGTCATCCTCTTGATTTCTATCACTTTTTTTTTTTAACAAACATAACTTTTTAATAAAAATAACATTGTATGTCATTTTTTAATAAAAAAAAGTGACACTTAACTTTCAAAATGCTATTGTGTTACCTTTTTTTTATTAAAAAGTGACAATTTTCATTTTTTTTAAAAGTAATATTGTGTCACTTTTTAATATTACACATTATTTTTAACTTTCTAAAGATTTTTCAAAAGACATCTAATTTTAAGGGCATTTTTGTAACTGCACATATATCTTTTCTTCAAAAGCTTGTGGAATGGTCTGCTGTTATTTTGCCTGGGCCTTTTTTATTGGCTTAAATAATTGGGCCTAAAATTTATTTTCGTTGGTATAAATTATTCGAAAAATTTCATATCTACATCATTACAAAATAAAATTTCAAGATTTACTATGTGACATTTAGGCCATGCCTGATAACCTTCTTTTTCCATGAAAAATGGAAAATATTTTCCGTTTCCATCCAAAATTGTGTGTTTGATGGCACCCAAATTTCATGGAATTGGTTTTCCACTTCCTCTCCCACGTGACCACCTTTTCCAGCTTTTTAAGTAAAACCAATTCCTTTGGTTTTGGTGAGAAAATAATTTTCAACTTTTTATTTATTTATTTATTTTTGGTAATGGGAAAAAATTATATGCACAATTGTAAAAAAAATTATCCATTTAATTGATAATTTTCATGAAAAATAAAACCAAACGAACACTAAAAGATCCAAAATTTTAACTTTTTTCAGGTGAAAAATTATATCAATCAAACACATTTAATTAGGCAATTCAATTCCCTGAAATTCGTTTTCTTTCCACCCAAATTTCATTCTTGCAATCAAACAGACCCTATATAATTCAAGTAATACTTTGTGATATAGTAAATATTTTAAGAAATACTAGATGCCAAATATAGATCAAAACAATCTTTGTGACTGAAATTTTTTAAATGACCCTAGCATCAAGGATCATTCAATATCCTTTTCAAATTAATGAATACAGAATTCAAAAAATTAGAAATGGGCAAACCGTATCCCAATGTGTAAGTGGAGATAGTCATCCTTCTCATTATTTTCTACTATGCCTATCCATCAAGAAGCTGTTGGAAAAAATAATTAGTTACAGTAGTGATCAGAACAATATAATGCAGAAATATAAAACTTATCGTCCGATCGAATCTCGTGACAGCACGATGTCCTAAAGTGAAATTGCCCATCGATAATTGATGTGACCTCCGTTGACAATCACTCCCAAAATACAATGATCGTAAATCACTTGTGCAGCAATCACGAATGGTTTTTCTAGAACTCTCAATTGTACTCCAGAATATATGTAAAAACCCGAATATGAGGAGGATTGATGCAAGATGATTTTTCTATTTTTTTTTTTGTGCGTCTTTTTTCCAAAACGGGATATGAGTTTATATATGAAAGATGGAAATAACAGTCTTCACCATGTTAATGCAGAATTTTAATGACTGAGTAGTGAGTGTTTTAATGGCTGTTAGTGGGTTGTTACAAAAACGAACAGTCAAAAAATATTGGCTAGTTTTACCCATTAAATAATAAAAAAAATATTTATTTTAGTCAAGGAAGAAGCCCAAGAGCCCAAAGCCCCAATCAAGACATTTTATTTTAATATCTGCGTGGGGAGTGACTTGAACCCCTGGCGTCCCACACAGAAGCTACATTTTCCATCACTTTGTCACTTTATCTAATTTAATTATTTCTTTCACATTTTATATATATACCATAAATATATAACAGAAGCTATCCTGTTTCAGAAATATAATCATTCCTTCATTTTTTTTCTTATTTGTACATGTAATGTTTCAGACCTTAAAATGAATTATAATTCACGTTTCAAGAAGTTGCTTCAACTAAATATACATTCAATTCGAAATGTGTACATTTTTGTTCACGAATCATTTACTAAATGTTTAATTTTTGTATTGTTTCATTTTACTAAATGTGTAATTTTTTGTTCTTTTTAAGATCATTTTTTTTTATTTGCATATGTTGCTCGCTCACTTTCAGCCAACTAAGACTAAGCAGGCATATTATTGGATGATGCTTCTTCATCATCATTATTTTTTGCCTTATGGATACATGATTCACCCAAATTAGAAATGCTGGATATACCTTGTGGCGCATTCCTATTTGACTATTCACACAAACTCCACGACATACTAGTGTTCTCAGCCAATGCTTGCTTTCTGGGCAATAATATGATCCATGGTTTGAATTTTGGGGATATGGTCTTGTAATTTTCCAACTAAATTCTAGCTATTATATATATCACATTCACATACATTTCCAATAGAACTTTACAATTTCAAAATTATGAATAGAAAACACTAATTTAAAATCATGGAGTATGAATGAAGAAACAACAGAGTATGATAATGACATTTTCATATGTTAAAAGCCATTATAGCACATTTCAAAAGTTGAAATTAACTGCACTATTCAAAAGAATAGAATTTGCCACATAATGTTATTCAATAAAAATAGACAAAAGAACACCTTATTCAATAACCACCCCTTCACCATTTTGTCATGCCTAACGCTATACAACACAAGGCCGAAATTTGTATCGTAGGCTTCAATAATCTTCTCACAACTATGTTTAAATAGTTGGCAAACCAAGTTAGATATTGATATGATTGGATCAAATCTCTCTGCCATTGTATCAATTTTGCCATTTATAATTTATCACATACAGTCTGCAATTGTGGCTGCAAAGGGTGGAAAAAAATTACAAAAAAAAGGTTTATAGCGACTGAAATAAACATGCAAATTATAAATCCACGTTCAACCACATCACATACAACATATGAATAAAAAGGGGATGATTGCAGCAACGGTCTCAAACCTTTTGATTTTTTGAAGACTTTATCTTAACCTTTACTTTGTGCCACCTACGGTTTCAAACCTTTCAAAAATTGGCCCTAGGGTCTAAGTGGATGATTTCTATTAGTTTAAATGTTAGTAGACCCAATGAATTTGACTTTAACCCTAAAATAGTAACTTTGAATTAAAAATGAAAAACATTAAACAAAAAACAAAAAAAATCAAAACCTAGTCACTATTTACCTTCTTCCTCCCATACCCACCACCATCGCCACCCCACCTTCTTCTAAACCCAAAACCAGGTGGACCCGTTTTACCCCTTTCCGCCACCACCACCTCTGCTGCCCTCTTCCACCTTCGTTGTCATGGTATGCTAGCTGCAAATAGGCCTTGTGCTATTATTGCTAAGGATTTGGGGCACTACTATTATAAAAGGTCGAAGATAGGTGGGGCAAATTGACAAATTCTCTCTCCATATATGAAAATATGTAATAATCATTAATTATTTCTATTTTCTATGAGCTTGTAGACTAGATTGTTACTAGGATTTTACTGCATATAGAAACGTGGAAGCTATAAATTGCGGAGGGGGGAACCCATGGTTGCGCAATGTGAATAGTCATGTTGGTAGGCAACTCTGGAAGTATGATTGAGTGCTGGGTCTTCGGAAGAATTGGCAGAGATTTGAGAAATTTCGCAGCTAAAGATTTGAGAAAAAAGCACTTCTATGATCGTGAGCAATTTCACAGCCAGAGAGCTAATGAGGATGTGTAATGTGGGTGTGGGAGGGAGAAGATAAATAGTGACTAGGTTTTGATTTTTTGGCTTTTGTTTTATGTTTTTTATTTTTAATTTAAAGTTAGCATTTCACCCATTTTAAAATTAGTCAAAGTCAAAGTTATTGGATCAAATAACGGTCAAACTAACAAAAATCATCAATTTTGGACCCGAAGTGCTAATTTTTGAAAGGTTTGGAATTGTGAGTGGCCCAAATTGAAGGATAGGTAAGGTTTGCAAAAAATCAAAGGTTTGGGATCACTGCCATAGTTATCCCTAAAAAAAGTATGCAAAGGAAATACGACTCCATAACAAAAGATCAACTGTTCTGCACTTGAATATATTTTAAAAATTTCTCATCCGTGCTTTGTTATCAACTTTTATAAAATTTGTCTCATTTTGTGCCGATGATTTCAATTTATTGAGAGGATTCTAGACGAAGAATAATATGAATGAATATGAATCGATGCAATACGGGATTTTGAATATAAAATTATATTAAGGGACGTGTTTGGCGGAAAAAATTTAGCTCAAATTAATTATCTAGTATGAATGATATTATTATGGTAAGTAGCGTGTTTGGGGAGAACCAATCTAGCAGAGTTTTGATTTCTAGTATGAGTGAGTTGATTTCTTCAATTTTTATCCTACTATATTTTCTACAGTAATTCTAGGATAAAATTAATTACAAAGTAATTTTTGAAATTTTATGTAATACTGGGTAAGGGGTGTAATTGTCACTAAATTATTTGGTATTCCCCTTTATAATGGCTGCTATTTTATATTATGAAAATTTGGGTTGGAAGAATTTATTTTTCGTTGACCTTATAATTCTTTTACATGTCTCAAGCTCTTTGGGCTGCTAGAGGCTCCAATTTTTTGATCTTGTTTCTTTGTCGTGGTCATGGTTATTCTGCTTGGGTCTGATCATTTAAAATACCCAAGTTCGCATCCACAGTTGTAGCCTCTAAATAGCAGCCTAATTTGCTCTGCACCTGGAATTAACAGTTGAAGCTGGTAAGAGCACGGCAGGTAACTTGATATTGAAAAGTGAAGCATGATTGTGACAGGAGGAATTAGGAGTTTAAGCATTTGTCTCTAAACATTTAGTGCCACCATAATGGAAAAGAAAATACTTTGGCAATGTGAGAAAGACAATATCATAGTAGCTTTCATGGCCATAAACACTGCGAAATTTGAATCTCATGATTGCAAATCTAGTTGCCACCTGGCACCGGCTGCTATGTTAAAAATTATGGAGAGAACTCAATTTCTCTTGTACTTGACTAAATTATTTGATAACTGTCAAAATAATAAGTGATTGGAAGTTATCACCAATTACATTTTCTTGGTTAAAGGCTCCATCAATCGTCCCAATTGCTCAGGTGAGTCCGAGCTCGTGGATTTTTTATTATTATTAGAGGCAACATTTTGGAATACTCGTCCCTTGAATAAAGGAAGAGGCGACATATTTTGGATTCCTCGTTCCCTGAATGAAGGAAGAAGCGACATTTTATAAGTTTTCATTCCTTGAATAAAGGAAGACACGGCATTTGTTGGAGTCCTTGTTCCTTGAAAATTGGAGAGGCTAATACTTAAATGTTTTTGCCCTTGCAAAAGGAGCGTTTCTTGGGCTTATTCACGAGATGTTTATTCCTTGTCTCTCGATATCGTCAAGCTTAGCTGTAAATCTTAGTCTATTTCGAGGCCCCTTTGTAAGACTCCGATAGTTCGAGAGCTATTAGTGAGATGTTTATTTCCCGCTTCGCCACATGTTTATTCCTGGTATCATGAGATGTTTATTCATCACCTCTCACTATTTTCGAGCTTGCTATAAGACCTCGTCCATCAGAGGTTGTTTATAAGATTCCGATAGTTCAAGAGTTGTTAGCGGGGATATTTATTTCCGTTTCACCAGATGCTTATTCCTGATTTTGCCATATGTTTATTCCTCACCTCTCACTATTGTCGAGTTTAGCTGTAAGCTCTCGTTTATCCGATGCCACTTATAAGACTCCGATAGTTCAAGAGCTATTAGTGGATGTTTATTCTCACTTTGCTAGATGCTTATTCCTGATTTCACGAGATGTTTATTCCTCGCCTCTCACTATTATCGAGCTTAGATTTAATCCCTCATCTATCCAAGGCTGCTTATAAGACTACGACAGTTCAAGAGCTATTCGCGAGATGTCCACTTCCCACCTCGTCAGATGTTTATTCTTGACTCTGTAAGATGTTTATTCATTGCCTTTCATTATCGTTGAGCTTAGCTGTAAGCCTTTATCTATTTGAGGCCGCTTAGAAGACTATAATAGTTGAAGTGCTATTAGTGGGATGTTTATTCCCCTTCTCGGGAGATGATCATTCATTGTCTCTTACTATGGTCGAGTTTAGTTATAAGACCTCGTCATTCTGATGCCAGTTTATACGATTCCAATAGTTTGAGAAGATCCATTAGCTCCATATTCATTCCCCGCTTTGTGAAATGCCTTACCATATGGGTTATTGCATCACAGCTACATCTGTTTTTAGAGAGCTCATCATGTCTCTATATCGAATGCATTACAATTGCCTATTTTTCAAAATTTTACTCATTCTTCAACTATATCACATCTACTTATCTTCAGAGAGTTTATATTATCCCTTGCATGGATGAACAATCTATCATGCAGAAAGCTCTTGATATGGACGAACCATCCACCATGCTAGGATGTGATATATGACTTCGTAAGGAGAGGGGGTGGGCCTACCCTATTACCTACGAAGACAAAGTCTTCCATGACTGTATCAAATACCATGGAGGAAGCCCTTGCACAGAAGAGTAAACCCTAAGAAGAAGGTAAAAAATAAAAATAAAAGAAAGGCTCGACAAGGGTAAGTATAAAGCCTCTCACAGGGAGCCACAATTTACTACCTTAGATGTCAATCACTTTCATGGTTGGACCAAACACCATAGAGAAAGTCCTTCACATGGATATGTTACCCCCATGTAAGAATCTCAGCTTATTATATGTACATATATATTCAGAGCATCGCCCCTGCTGTTTATATTCAATTAGAGTCAGCCTCTGCATCAACTTCATCACAGTGACTTATATTTCAAGTTTGACCCGTATATAAATATTCGATTGGGGGGACTCTTGTGATATTAGTATTTTAGTATCATTACATTATTACTATTAGCATATGCATTATATTATTGCTGCCAAGTACGCATGTCACATCACTTCTAACAAGTCATGATACTATTTTCATTCTAGGCAGTACATATGCCATGTTTAACATTGTCATTTTATTATCGACATTATATTACTTGCTTCACTATAGCACTAATGATACACTGAGCTATGTGAGCATATGATTTATTATAATGCATGACTGATTCTCTGCATATTATATTATAGAGAAATTTGATATGTTATCATTCACTTTATCGACATGAGTAATTTGAGGGGCAAGTGGACCCCAATTTTATTTGGTATATGTGTAGTTGATATATTGTATTGTATTAGAGGTTGGTTAAGTCCATATTATAGAGGAGAGCCGTCGAAATCCCGATAAATTATGTGCGACATCTTTCAAGGCAATTCATAAGCCCTTGCTTATTCAAGCTTGCATAAATATTTTTCGAGACAGTTCGTAAGTTCTCACTTATTGGAGCGACTTATATTCTCGAGGCAATTCGTAAGTCCTCACTTATTTGAGATCGATGCATATATTCGAGGTGGTTTGTAAGTCCTTATTTGTTGGAGCTACTCATACTTTCTAGGCAATCTTTAAGACCTCACTTATTTGATAGCTTATATTTCAAGTCTGAACTATATATAAATATACGACTCAAACTTGGAGGACTATTGTTATATCCATAAATTACGTGGCATGCGAATGACGGAGGGGGTCCTACATTGGTCGACATGTTATCGACTATTTAATTGATTGAACCTATTTTATTGAACACTTGCATATTGGGCTTAGAGCTCGGCCCATCTTACTAAACTACTTCGCCCATTTAAATTTTCCTATATATATGTGATCCATTTCATTCTAAGGTATGTTTTCAACCCTAACCAAACTCCCTTACTCGTCTCTTGCACTTTTCTTCATACTTTGTCCGACCGTTGACTTGATTGTCGGAGTGCATACGGTCGCTAGACCTTTTTCCTTGATCGACAGCCTTTCACTCCCTAACAGAGTGTTCCAGTTTGTAGGTGATACCTACGTGAAGGAAGAGAGTCAGGATTCTGTTGACGCATTTTTTGGGGTCAACATTTTCCATCCAAAATTAAGATTTCCTTCAATAAAGCGGATTTCTCCACTTAATTTCATATTTCTTCGATCCGGTTGATGCCTTTTCATCATTTTTTGTATAATTTAATAATTAGGATGTTTGGCCATGTTTTTCCTTTGTATTGGATGAATGATGATCCCTATTGTTTGTTATTTTAATTCATGACAATTAATTTAGTAATTCTTGATTGATTTTGCATTCCCATCTAACTATTTGATTGTATGATAATAAATTAGGTAATATGTTGCTTGTTGTAGTGTAGGAATATTCAAAATAAGTCTATAATGCGACAAAATCAACACATAGATAATAGGTATTAGGAATAATATTTGTGGCATGTACAATCATAAATGATAAATCCAATAAATCACTGCAAATTTTTCATATGAATTCGGACTATGAATATAATGTATAATTCAAGAAGTACTAAATTAATTTTCTTGAATGATGTAAAAAATTTTCATATGAATTCGAACTATCTGGTATAAAATGCATAATCTTTTCTTATATGATGTACAAATTGGTTTTGCACTCCATATGAAATTTACATAATATAAATGGTTTGATTAGATGCGACCTCATTATTCTGCCATGAATTCTTTTTAAGAAAGTTAGAGATTCAATATTGACATTTGTAGTCGAAAGTCTAATGATTAACTTACCTCGCGAACAAGTTACGCATGGATAATCATTAGGTAAAAGAATCTGTTGGTTCTCTAGAAGATGTCTATGTGAGTTGTTTATTATTCGACGCATCATTATAACTTCTGAATGTCAAAATCGATCATACTAAAGTATAAAACTTTTTTGGTCAACGAACTTCAAGTTTGTGACAATATTTTATTCAACTATTCTTATAAATGTATAACACATGCCATATGGGAGTGCATGATGTTTTTTTTTATCTGCTTCTTGCCAAATACAAAAGAAGTCATATAAAGATATTCAATATTAATTTATTGTATCGTCTCAATATGATATCCGTTGCTGCGGATATCTTTAAAATTAAGCAAATTTCTTCTGAATTTGCTAGAATAAAGTACATCATCCATACATAATTTTGTAATATTTAGTAAAATAATACAAGCTCTTTTGGAGCCTTCAACGATATTCGATGCACTTGATATCTTATTTTTTCTGCTATTGTTAAGTTCAAAATTTTTTTTTATCTTGAAAAATAGTATATATAGTTCCACTATTAATCAAACAGTTGTCTTAACTACCCATCGTGAATCTATAAGTATAATAATATAATTATATTTAAAAAGAAACTTGAATTTAAATTTAAAAGGGTTAGACATAATTCAATACTGTGAATTAACGATGTATAATAAATTTTTAAATTTTTTTGTGAAAAGTAAAAATATATTTCAAACTAAATTTCTAAAATAAAGGAAAATACTAGAGACATAGAAAATAAGCAAATCTATATCTTCCATCACATTATCCCTAATCAAATGGTCAATATCCCATTTAGATTAGTAAAGAAATCGCAGATATCCAAATGAGTCACGTCAATTGGACTATCATAATCAGCAAAATTTGTTTCCATTTTTCACTTGTCCCTCGATTATTTTTGGTAAAGATACAAGATGTTTTACCATACTCTATGTACGTGCCCAATGCCCTTTCATTTCACATCTAAAGCTACATTCTTCATGTTCCTTTTCGGATGTGATACTTTCGTGTACTTTGTGCCTTTTGAAATTATTACTTTTGTTGCTAATAGCTTTGTTGATTATTTTGTCCATGATTTATTCTACGTCCTTATCTTGATATTGCATTTGCTTCAAACAATGCAGTACCATTTACCTTACACAGTCATACAGGACAAGTTGGACGTAATCCATGATTTTTCATCAACAGTTCATTATTTTTTCAACCACAAGCAGGCAAGATATGAGTTTTGAGTACCTTTAGACACCACATTCACGATATTGCTGCAGGAGCACATTCGAGGCATGAAAGGTGAAAAATGTTTTCTCCAACATATCATCATTAGTATTTTTCTTCACACAATGTCAATTTTGAACATATTTTGCACAGTTTTGAAGTCTTGTAAACAAACATGCATCTACTTTTAGCGGGTTTTGGGAAGGACTATAATCCTCTGATGATCGAATCTTTCGGTTAAATTTTTTCAAAGAACCTATGGATCTTTTTCAGTGAAATATTCAATTTTCAATCCATCGTGAAGATGATGACGAAGGAAGATGAGTGCTTTTGCACGATCCTGTAGGGATTCTTTATTTTCTCCTTTTATTATCTCCTCCATACCTTTTGAGACAAGATGAATATCAGTTTCGAGTACCCATGACAGATAAATTTTACCAGATATGTCAAATGCAGCAAATTCAAGTTTTGTGATATTTGCCATGTGATTAACAACATAGTAAAGTGAAAGAAAATACAATTTATTTTTGAAAATAGGATTAAACATCACATAATAGTTAATCAAGGAGTCAAATGACACAAGTTACTGTTTGCCTTCAGGGATAAACATTAATTTAAAATAATATGTTCTTTGAAACATATGCTACTTCGGGAGCACGTTGTATTTTACTATTACTTCTTCAAGAGCAATATGTCAATATTCTTTTAGAATATTTAAAAAATCTAATTCATATTCTTCAGGGACAAATAATATTCTTCTGAAATATTAAAAAAATAGAGTTCATGCTCTTCCGGAGCAAGTAATATTTTTTAAAAATATTAATTATAATGTTGTGCTACTTTAAGAATAACAACAATATACTTTTTAAAGTTTATACAAGAACAAAAAAATATAAGTTACGTTAATAATAAAATGAATATTTAGAAAGCATATGTGAAAGAATCATGATTTAAAGCGTAATTAAATATCACAACTACATTCGAAAATTTATACATAATTTAAAGCATGATTAATTGTGACTGAATTAACAAATTAAAGCATGATTTAAACCTGTAATATTGAGCAAATTTATTTTGAGCAATAATTAGTGTGCTGAGCCAAGTAATCAATGAACAATTGAACAAAACATATTCTACCAGACATGTACTTGCGTGATTAATAAGCAACCAATTAAAATATGTCTCATTGTAGAAACACGAGCAACCAAGTAAATAATGTAGATGAGTGTGTGCTTGTATTACAAAAACCAAAATGAAATTCACGCAGATATCGAGGAACTTATAAAAGCCATATAAAATACATTATACAGAAATCGAAATGCACATATTTGACATTATCATGCATATGTGAAAAAATTACATGTTGCCAGATTAATTTCGATATATGTAACATGTGATTATATTTAAAAAAATTACTACTTTTACTAAACTTTGAAAAATTAAGTTTTCGTGCTGATAATGTATTATGAAAAGCGATAAAGAGAGAAAATATGATAAAAGTTAATAGATTTGTGTGCATTTTATTAAAAACGAAAGCCTATATTTATATGGAAGATTATGGATACAATGATAATAATTTTTAGGACTACAAGGGTATTATTGTTATTTATTAATAAATTTACCATTTATAACAATTACTTTTATTTGTGTCGATTCCACATTTAACGTGAAGATAATTGAATTTTTGGTAACACTTTAGTGTTTATAAAAAATTGGGGTGTTACAAAAAAGTGTGCGTCTTATGGACTATTACCCGACAGAGATATCGTTGATTCCACTAGCTAAATAATATAATCGAGCCCTATATACATAAGTAGTAAAAAAAGTCAATTGAAAATAAAAAAAAATTGCAGGTAAAAAAGTCTAGAATCATCGGATAGAACAAATTCTTTCTAAAAGAAGATTACCCAAAAGAAAGAAATATGAAATATATGTACTTTAGTTTACCAGTTTTCAATTTCTGTCCGATTTCTCCAATAATTTTTGTAGAAGTTCTCCGGCATTGCCATTTTGGCAAAGCAGAACCAGTCAAGGGAAGAATGTAAAAAAATGAAAACAAGAGGATGAGGTCGTGGTTGATTTGCATTTGCATTTTTCATTTTCATTTTCAAACGATTTTTAGTTTTCCCTGAAAACAGTCCGTTTTCGACATTTATAACTGAAAATGATAAAAAGTCGTTTTGCGCTTTTAGTTATAAATTTTAACTCGTTTTCGAAAATGTGTTTTCGAAAACGACGGACCAAACGCGTTTTCGAAAACGAAAAATGGAAAATGGGTCAAAAACGACAAATCAACCATGACCTAAAACTTTCAAAAACACGTTATGGTTTACAGTTAAAAAAAAAGGGACAAAACTATTAGAGGATAGTCATTGTGAGAGAATACATTTATTACATTGAGAACTGCCAATATCATTATACGTTTCTTTTAATAAGTAGTTTGCTACAATTATCCTTCATTTTACAATTCCACATAATTTTTTATACTCGTTAAGGATGCGATGGGAATTAAATAAAAAAAAAAAAAATTTCTGCCACCATCCACCCACAAAAGTCAATTTGGAAAAGATAAATGTGCCACTTGCTGACAAGTAAATAAACAGGGCACATTAAAGAAGATAGAAAGCATTTGAGTGTGGTTACTTTCCTTACCACAAACAAAAAATTAACTATAACACACCTACAATTTTGCTTCCACAAATAAAGTAGCTACAATCAATTTGGCTGTTGTGCGACACTTCTTTCATATTGCCTTTATAGTAGAAGGGATAAATAGTGATGATGATATATTTTAAGAAAAGATAATTGAAGAGATTAGAAGCAAAATCTGACAATTTACTCTTTACTTCTATTATTACACTAGTGGACACACAACTTTTGACTAGACTTATTTTTGATAAAGGGATATTTACTTAATAAAGTAAATAGTACTTTATCAATTATTTTGCAAGACGACAGACAACTTATGACAATATACTTAGATTTGAGATGATCTTTGCATATTATGGGGTGCCCAAATTTGTTGTCGTGGCTGGTTCTTTCAAATCTTCAAAAGATGATGATAGTCACAGTATTTTCTATGAAGGCATATATTCTTTATTTTTTTAAAATTACAAAACACCTAAAAAGTTAATGTCATTTTTAACACTGCACTAAAATTTGCACAATTTTGCACTAAATCTTCCACCAAACTTTAAATCATCTTCAACCCTTACACCAAAACTTACACCAAATGAACCGTGTTTAGTCATTTTCTTCTCTCTTTTTTATTCTAAATAATTTATTTATTTGAAAAATTTATTTATTTATTTATTTATTTTACAAATACATAAATTACTAAATAAATAATTACGCTAAATTAGCAAAAATATTAAATTCATTAATAAATATAGAAAATATAATACAATTAATAGGAACACTAAATAAATTCTGTTTGTTATATTAAATAATCGCGTTAACTTTAAATAATCGTATTTGTTATATCAATTTTTTGTACTCTTATTTTAATTAATTCATTAATTATTGTTTCTTACATCTAAAAAATTATTTATTTATTTATTTTACAAACACATAAATCACTAAATAAATAATTACATTAAATTAATGAAAATATTAAATTCATTAATAAATATAGAAAATATGGTACAATTATTAGAAACACTAAATAATCGTGTTTGTTATATTAAATAATCGTGCTTGTTATATTAATTTCTTATTTTAATTAATTCATTAATTATTATTTCTTACATTTAAAATTTACTTTAAATGCAAATAATAATAATAATAATAATAAAAATTATTTTATTAAAAAATATATAAGACAAATGACCCAAATACCCTTTATCAATCATTTTGGCAAATGGAAAAAAGGGCAAATATGACTTTGTACCATTTGCACCATGGTGCAAATTTTGGTGCCACAATGAAGTGCTTTTGCATCAAATTTGGTGCTTTGGTGCCATCATTGGAGATGACCTAAGTTACTGCTCAGTAAGGATCAAAATCACATTTTTAATAAATTTTGATAAAAGTTTGACGAAAGGTGTAACTAAAAAGTTGTGAATTCCATAATATGTGATTAAAATTAATTATTAATTTTGACTTAAATTAAAATTTGACTTTTAATTTCTACCAAACAGGTTACAAAGTATTTTTAATTTTTTATGGCAGTAAAAGAAATAATTTCTTTTTGTCAAGAGCCATTCAAAGTAACTGCTTTACTTTCACGCTCTAAAATCTATTCATCGACGCCCGACGGCCGACAAGAAAACCTTATTAGTACCAGCAACTCCAAAATGATGAGAGCTACGACTCCGGGCCTGCCCAGCCAGCCCGTACCCGAAATGGATCAGAACAGCAGTCTACAGCAGCAGAGAGCTTCGTCTTCCTCCTCTTCTCGGGCCCACCAATTCCACCATCCTGCCCGGCCCGCGATCGTTGAGCTGTTCAACCTCTATCTAGGCTGCGTAATACTAATCATTGTGTTAATATGATCATGTCAATAGTTTTCACTCTTTCGCAAACACTGTTATGTATATATATTTCGCTTCAATTCAGTCTTTTCCTTTTTCTGGGTTTTTACAGAGAGGTGCTCAGCAGAAATTAAATGATTCATTTAGAGAGACTCCGTAAGTGAATCACTTTATCACACATGTATTTTATTGATCTTTATGAAATTTCCTAGCAAGTTTTAATTTTTTTCCTGAAATTTTGGGGATCTTTTAATGCTAACCGTGTCTTTTGCAGGGAAAATTGTCATTGCTGTGTTTTATTAAAACCCTTTTTTTCTTATTGTAAATTTCTCTGTTATTAAAGCGATGCTACGACTTTTTATTGGAATTTATGTACCCATTGACGTTGAAATGTTTGAGAGCTTAAAAAAGTTGAGTATTTCATGTTTTCTTGAACAATGTAATCCCATTATTATAACGATTCCTGTTGCAATTGTTGTTCAACATTCAAGAAAAAAATGAAATGGGATGAAAAATATGAAGAAAACCAAAGAAATGGTATTAGAGGTAAAATCTTGTGCCATGCGACCGCATAGGCAAAAAGGCTATGTGGTCGTATGGCCTATTGTAGGGAATTTGGGGGCCTCTTTGGGTTGTTCTATGCGACCGCATAGATTAATACTATGCAGTAACATAGTTATAAGAAATTGACCGTTCGAGGTCGGTTTTCTACATTTGCAACTTCAAATTTTGGTGGCTTTTTGACCTATTTTGGCATCAATTCATGCGCATTGGTGGTGGCCTATATATAGGTGATGCATCTCATGCCAAATACAAGTGAAAAACATTTGTGATCCATATTCATTCCAAAATCAAAAATTAAATTCTTGATTTACATTCATATTCAAATCTTCCTTGTGTTCTTATAGTTTTGAAGGATTACAATTGTGCTTTAGTGTTAAATTCATTACAATGCTTGATATAATTCTACAAACTTTTTGTCAAAATCTTCAAGCATTTCAATCAATCTTGAGAAGAGACAAAAATATAATTCGAGGACAGCGATTACGCATTCTAGCTTTCAATCTTGTTCTTTTCAATTTTCGGGGTTAATCATCTTGTGGTTGTATTCTTGTGATATTTCTTTCGTCTCTTCTTCATCCCTCCAAAATTTTCCATCAATCTCAAACTATATTTTCTGCGATGGAACGCGAGACAACTCTGGCAATAATAAAACTCATGAACCAAGATTTGGTGCGGTTGGATCGGTTCGATGGCACATACTTCACGTGATGACAAGACAAGTTGAAATTTTTACTTGCTGCACTGAAGATCTTTTACATTCTAGATCCTGATTTGGTGTCGTTATCGAAACCCACAAGTGGAGAGACTGAGGCAATCAAGGCTGAAAGGTAGAAACGCTAAGAAGATGAGTTGATATACCGTGGTCACATACTCAACGCCCCGTCGAATCATTTGTATGACTTGTATACAAACACAACATCGACAAAGGAGATTTGGAATGCATTAGAGAGTAAGTACAAAGCGGAAGAGGAAGGTACTAAGAAATTTTTGATTTCTAAATACTTGAACTTTAAATTTCTTGATTATATCCCCTTAATTCCCCAAGTGCATGAATTACAAGTAATTGTCAACAAACTAAAGATTGTGAAGATTGAAATTCTGGAGACCTTTCAAGTTGGGGCTATAATTGCTACACTCTCGGGTACTTGAAAAGGATACCAGAAGAATATAATGCATAGTTTCGAAGATTAATCTTTAGAACAATTGCAAAAAATCTTCGGATTGAGAAATAATTCAAATTGCGGGGTAAGATTGAAAACTCTTATGAAGAAACTTCAAAGGCCAATGCTGTTGAAAAATTTGAACCACTTGCAAAACCCAACAAGAGGAAGCATTCGAGAAACTTTAACAAGTCTAAGAAGAAGACAAAAGGAGGGTGTTTTGTGTGTGAAAAATCTGGACAATATGTAAATGATTATAGGCACCGAAAACGAAACAACTCTGAAGGTAAAATAAATTCCATCCAAGAGGACAAGATTGTGGCCACCGTAAGTGAAATAAATGCAATCGAGGGAAAAGTTCTCGGGTGGTGGTATGATACTTGTGCTATTGTACATGTATCATATAATAAATCTTTTTTCAAAACATACTATGAAGTGGATGGAGATCAAGAGTTCAAATGGGTAATGAAGTTCGATCCAAGATCATTGGAAAAGAAAATGTTGATATCATCTTCACTTCTGGGAGGATCGTTACTCTTACAAATGTACTACATGTTTCGGATATGAATAGGAACTTGGTTAGTGGTAATCTTTTAGGAAAATCGGATATTAAAAGTGTATTTGAGTTCGAAAAACATGTATTATCTCTCAAAGGAAAATTTGTTGGAAAAATGCTATTTTTGTGAAGGAATGGTCAAATTATGTACAGTTGACAAAGAAATAAATAAAGTTGATTTTGCTTATTCCCTTGATTTAGCCCCTGTTTGATCCCCATTTTTAGGTAATGAAAATGGGAGGAATAGTATTTTTTTGAAAAAATGAGAGGTTGAAAAAGAAGGAAATTTTTTTCGATTTACGTGTAATATTATTTTATAGAAGATTGTGTGGTTGAAAATATGAGAGAGAAAAATAAAGTGTAATTGAATGTAATTTAATGGGGCTCAAACGGGGGCTTATTTTTATTATGGCATGCTAGATTATGTCACACCGATAGAAGTATTATGAAATGAATGAAAGTGTGACTTGATTTCATATGATGAAAATAATGAATATAAATGCAAAATATGTGTATAATCTAAAATGATTAAAAAACCATATTAACGTGTGAAAATGACCTCTAGTATCTTGGAATTAATTTATACAAATATATGTGACATTGTGAATTAAATGACATATTAACTAGAGGTGGAAATATGTACTTCATTACTTTTATTGATGATTTTTCTAGATATACGTATGTTTACTTAATGAAACATAAACAAGAGGCTTTTGACATGTTTAAGGTGTACAAGAATGAAGTTGAAAATCATTTAGGAAAGAAAATAAAGACCTTAAAAAGTGATAGAGGTGGTGAATGCTTTTCTAGTGAATTTAACTTATTTTGTGAACAACATGACATCATTCACCAATGTTCTGCACTTAGGACACCTGAACAAAATGGTTTGATAGAAAGAAAAAATAGAACATTAGTTGAAATGATTAACGTCATGCTTATTTATGCTAAGTTGCCATTTCATTTGTAAGGTGAAACTATATTAAGTGCATGTAGGATACTTAATAGAATTCCTTCAAAACATACAAAGGTTCCCCCTTAACGAATTGTGAAAAGGAAGAGAATCGAACATTGAATACTTCAAAGTGTGGGTGTTGTCTTGCTTATTGCAAGAACACTAACCTTATAGGACTAAATTGGGTCCAAGAGGCATTAAATGCGCCTTTTTCGGATACGCAAACAATAGCAAATCTTTTAGATTACTAAACTTTGAGACCAATGTAATTATCAAAGCAAGCGATGTAATATTCAGATATTGAATTCAGGGGAAAATCTTTAATATATCCCTAACTCAAGTGGAACACGTGATGAAATGTCTTCTAAAGATATTGATGAGTTTAGTGAACTACAAAGAAGTAAAAGAACTCGAGCTGAAGACTTTTAGGACCAGATGAAATTGATTCTCAACTTATCTCTTTTTACTTAGTAGAGGGAAATGAGTTGAATGTTGTAAGAACAATTCTTTTTATTTTACAAGTGAAAATCAACTCAAAAACTTATAAAGAAGCTATGACTTCTTGTGATAGCATTTTCTGGAAAGATGCAATTAAAAATGAAATTGACTCGATAATATCTAATAAAACTTGGGAACTTGTTGATTTAACATTATGATCCAAACCTATTGGATATTAATGGGTATTTAGGAGGAAATATAATGTTGACGGCTGATGGGTGCTCACACTCATTATATTTATACCACTTAATTCATTATTTTGTTACCCTTGAGAATGTTTTAGAACTTTTTAATGTGTGTTTTGATGTTGTGATATAAGGTGATGAAATTGAGTGAAATAGGCAAAAGTTGGTGAAGTTGGATGAAAGGACCAAATTGTAAGAGATCCAAAGTTTGGGGACTAAAATGCAATTAATCAAAAGTTGTGTCGAACCTCGCGATGAAGATCCGAGAGTGTTGGGAGTCAATTGGATGAAGAAAGATGTCAAAGGGATCAAATCTAGTCAAAATATGATTACAAATCAATTTCCAACCCACAAGTTAAGCTTCAGAGTTTTAACCTCACATTGAGACCCATTTTTGATATAGCAAACAATCGAATTGGAGAATGATGCCCGAAGCAAAGTTGTAGCCCTTTGAATTAGCTTTCAAATTCATCTTGAATCATTTCAATCGGACATAAGACGAGAAGGTTATGCTAAAAATACTAAAAGACATATAGAAATAGATTTTACTTGGCGCTCGAGAGATGGAAATGGAATCAATTTAGTGTTCTTGTCTATAAATTTTGGAAAGATTGATAGAAATAGTTATAAATGTTGAAAAATATTATCGATAATACGGTGAAATCATTCCCTGGGCTTTTATAATTTGAATAGAGACTTTACAATTTGTCCCCGTTTACTTGCATCGTTCATCCCATTTACTTTAATTTAGTATAAAAATATCGTGTTAAAGTTTGATTTTCTAAATAAAGTGAAAGTTGAAATAATTATAGTACTCAATAGGATTTAAATATCAATCCTTGTGGGTTCGACACTCTTATTCTAATACTATATTACAAAATTTGATACTATACACTTGCGGTATAAAATCACGTTGCATAAATTGCATGGCAACGACTCTCTAAATATCTTCAAGGCTAGATTGGTAGCCAAAAGTCATCGACAAAAGGAAGGAATAGACTATTTTAACACTTATACACTGTAGCTAGAATAACATAAGGATATTATTCGCTTTAGCTTTGATACATGATTTGCATGTTCATCAAATGGATGTCAAGACGGCATTCTTAAATATGAATATCGATGAGGAGGTCTACATGAAACAACTCAAAGGGTTTGTTTTATCTGGAAACGAACATAAGGTATGCAAGATAGTAAAATTGTCATACAGTTTGAAGTAGGCACCTAAGAAATGGCATGAGAAGTTCGACTTAGCAATAATATCATTTAGATTCAAACTTAATAGCTTAGATAGATGTTTATATTCTAAAAAAATGTGATGATTATGTGATATTTATATGCTTATACGTTGACGACATGTTGATTATGAGTAATTACGTGGACGGTACAGAAGAAACGAAGATGTTTTTATCTTCCACATTCAAGATGAAAGATCTTGGGGAGATGGATACCATTTTGGGTATCAAAGTCATAAAGACTAGTGGGGGTTACCATCTAAGTCAATCACATTATATCGATAATGTCATAAATAAGTTCAAACACTGGAATGTAAAAGTGTATAGTACCCCGATTGATCCAAGTTCAAAACTTGTAAAAAATGATGAAAGAGCAATTACTCAATTGGAATATGTAAGTGCTATTGGAAGTTTTATGTATGCAGTTCAATGCACACGACCAAACATAATCTATGCAATAAGTAAACTTAGTAGGTTTACTAGCAACCCAAGCAATGATCATTGGAAGGCCATTGGGAAAGTTCTTGGATATTTAAAGAAAACCAAAAATTTAAGCCTACAATATACCAAATTCCCTACAATATTGAAAGGATTTATCGATGCTAGCTGGATATCTAGCATAGGTGAAAGTAAATTTACCTCAGGATGGGTGTTCACTCTAGGAGGAGGGGCTGTTTCTTAGAAATTAAAGAAACAAACATGCATAACACACTTGACCATGGAATCAGAATTTGTAGCCCCTTCGGATATCGGGAAAGAGGCTAAGTGGCTTAAGGATCTCTTTTATGAGATACCTTTGGGATCGAAGAACATTTCTTCAATACCTATAATATGTGATAGTCAAGCCACATTAGCAAAGCATACAATGAGGTATACAATGAAAAGTCTAGATATATGAGTCTTAAACATGACTACATGAGGAAATTAATCAAGGATGGAGAGATTTAGTAGCATCTACTTCGAGTAGGATGAAATTGAAACTCCTTAACTTAAAAGGTCCATCAATGATGGCAACCCTACCTGTCATTACTCAAAAGGTAATCCACGGGTTTAAAGGGTAACAACAAGTCATTCGATATGTGGATAGTTACAGCATTATTCAAATCCGCAATGATCCTATCCTAATTAAAATAATGTTGGTTGTTATTGAAGTGAGGGTTGAGCTTTAAGAATTTAATGAAGTTCCGTGATAAAACATAAGTACCTCTAAAAGTAACAAAGATATTGGAAGAACTTTACTTACATAAACTTCGAGGAGATGTTACCTCAATTAAGAGTTGGAGTTTCTCTCATTAAAGCTTGTTGAATAGGATGAGCGCAAGGCCATAATAGCGCTAAACGAGTTATGAGGAACTTGAGAACACGTGGTACTTGTGTGTGTTCTTGTCGGTGTTGTCATATGGAATAAATGGTTCAAAACTTTATGCTACCTTTGATTCCGACTTTACTTTGTGTGAATTACACCATGGTTAGATTCAAATCGAAAGATATCTAGTCGTTATGCATGAGTATAGTATGATTTGAGTATGAGATTTTTTCTCGAATTTTGAATAAGTGGGGGATTGTTGCAATTGTTGTTTAACATTCAAGAAAAAATGAAACGTGCTGAAAAATTTGAAGAAAACTAAAGAAACGGTATTAGAGGCAAAACCTTGTGCCATGCCACCGCATAGGTAAAAAGGCTATGCAATTGCATGGCTTGTTGCAGGGAATTTGGGGTTCTCTTTGGGTTGTTCTATGCAATCGCATAGATTAATACTATGCAGTCCCGTAGTTATAAGAAATTGACCGTTGGAGGTCGGTTTCCTATCGTTGCAACTTCAAATTTTGGTGGCATTTCGACCTATTTCGATATCGCGCGCATTGGTAGTGGCCTATATATAGGTGATGCATCTCAAGCCAAATACAAGTGAAAAACATTTGTGATCCATATTCATTCCAAAATCAAAGATTAAATTCTTGATTTACATTCATATTCAAATCTTCCTTGTGTTCTTATAGTTTGAAGGATTACACTCGTGCTTTAGTGTTACATCCTTTATAAGGCTTGATATAATCCTACGAATC
>NW_019235605.1:113959-167440 GCF_002742605.1 Olea europaea var. sylvestris
ATGGGTTTTAAACTCCTTAACTAAAAAGGTCCACCAATGATGCCAATCCTACTTGTCATTACTCAAAAGGTAATTCACGGGTTCAAAGGGTACTAATAAGTCATTCGATATATGGATGGTGGCAGCATTATTTAAATCCGCGATAACCCTATCTTAATAAAAATAATGCTGGTTGTTATTGATGTGAGGGTTGAGCTTAAAACTCTTAATGAAGTTCAGTGCTAAAACACAAGTACATCTAAAAGTAACAAAGGTACTAAACGAATTTCACCTAAGCAATCATCAAAGTGGTACCGCCTTAATAGAGAGTTGGAGTTCTCTCTTAAAGGATTGTTGAAAAGGATAAGCGCAAGGCCATAATAGCGCTAAACGAGTTATGAGGAACTTGAGAACACGTGGTACTTGTGTGTGTTCTTGTCGGTGTTGTCATATGGAATAAATGGTTCAAAACTTTATGCTACCTTTGATTCCGACTTTACTTTGTGTGAATTACACCATGGTTAGATTCAAATCGAAAGATATCTAGTCGTTATGCATGAGTATAGTATGATTTGAGTATGAGATTTTTTCTCGAATTTTGAATAAGTGGGGGATTGTTGCAATTGTTGTTTAACATTCAAGAAAAAATGAAACGTGCTGAAAAATTTGAAGAAAACTAAAGAAACGGTATTAGAGGCAAAACCTTGTGCCATGCCACCGCATAGGTAAAAAGGCTATGCAATTGCATGGCTTGTTGCAGGGAATTTGGGGTTCTCTTTGGGTTGTTCTATGCAATCGCATAGATTAATACTATGCAGTCCCGTAGTTATAAGAAATTGACCGTTGGAGGTCGGTTTCCTACCGTTGCAACTTCAAATTTTGGTGGCATTTCGACCTATTTCGATATCGCGCGCATTGGTAGTGGCCTATATATAGGTGATGCATCTCAAGCCAAATACAAGTGAAAAACATTTGTGATCCATATTCATTCCAAAATCAAAGATTAAATTCTTGATTTACATTCATATTCAAATCTTCCTTGTGTTCTTATAGTTTGAAGGATTACACTCGTGCTTTAGTGTTACATCCTTTATAAGGCTTGATATAATCCTACGAATCTTTTGTTAAAATCCTTAAGCATCTCAATCAATCTCGAGAAGAGGCAAATATAGTTCGAGGACAGCGATTACGCATTCGAGCTTTCGATCCTGTTCTTTTCAATTTTATGGGGTTAATCATCTTGTGGTTGTATTCTTGTGATATTCCTCGTCTTTTCTTCATCCCTCCAAAATTTTCTATCAATTCCTGCAATTATTTGGGAGGAGCGACGTATAAATTTTCACTCACTTTAGAGAATCTTTACTCAAGATCATTGGTATCCAAATGGTAAATGTTGAAGAGATGACGTCTATTTTCACAGCTGCTTAAACTAATAATATTTTTGAAAGGTACTTAAACTAATAATATTAGTCTCAAGGAATCACTAATTAGCAAAATAAATTGGTGGAAAACACTTTGATTCATTAGCTAACTAATCAAGTAAGAGTCTGGACTTCATCACGTGCATAATCGACTGGATATTACTTATTTACATTTTTTAGAAGGAGAAGAAGATATTATATGTTTTTTCCCCATTAGTGCAGGTATTTTATAGGCAAAATAGATCATACCATTCGTACTTCATGCATTGAGTTGAAATTTTCTACCATTGCTTTATGTTCTTTGTATGGATAAAATTGTATGATGAATATTGACAAAATTTTTCACAGGAACAAGACACAGAAGCGGGTTACTGCTTTTAATAGAGATCTTCCTCCATCAAATGAACAGTTCCTCTTAGATTTTGAGCAGCTAAAGATCCAATTTCCTGTAAGCTTTGAGACATAAGTGCTGGTAGCATCAACAGATTATTGATTACATTAAATTTGTTTCTTGACTTAGTGGTGCATCTTTTCCAGGACCAGGTGCAGCTGCTTGCAGTGACAGAATCTGTTTTAATTTCTCTGGTTATCCAGTGTTGTATTCATGCACCTCGGGCTGAGTTCCTTCTCTTTGCTTTACGTAGTTTGTGCAGTATAGGTTACATAAACTGGGATACTTTCTTGCCTTCTCTTCTTTCTTCGGTTTCTTCTTCAGAGATGTCTGTTGGCCAAGGGAGTCAAACACTAGCAGCTGTCGCTTCCACAACTTCTTCACAACAGTCGGCAATCTTGCCATCCTCAGCTGTGGTTCCTAATACCTCTAATTTTCAGTCGTCAAATCCTGCATCTCCCTTGCCTTCTGTTCACGCTATTGGATCCCCTGCTCAGTCAGCAGCGGAACCTTCATCATGTGCCACATTATCACCCACGAAGCCAACTGATGCCATCTGCAATGGGCAACAGCCTGCGAGGGTCAATTTATCAATCCGAGATAGTGCTTTAAGCAGTCTACGCCAGTTGTGCTGCAAGATAATTTTGATTGGCCTTGAATCTAATCTAAAGCCTGTAACACACGCAGATATTTTCTACCATATGTTGAATTGGCTAGTTAACTGGGACCAAAAACAACAGGGAGTTGATGAATTTGACAGTATAAAATACTCGAAACCTGACAAAGCCCTAATTGAATGGCTACACAGTTGTTTAGATGTGGTCTGGCTGTTAGTTGAGGATGATCATTGCCGTGTGCCCTTTTATGAACTTCTTCGTAGTGGTTTGCAGTTCATTGAGAATATACCAGATGATGAGGCCTTGTTTACACTGATTCTGGAGATCCACAGAAGGCGAGATATGATGGCTATGCACATGCAAATGTTAGATCAACACCTTCACTGCCCCACATTTGGAACCCCTCGGCTTTTGCCGCAGGCTACAAACATGTCTGGCGAAACAGGGGCTATTGCGAGATATTCACCAATTACTTATCCGAGTGTGCTTGGAGAACCTTTGCATGGAGAGGTGATGCCTTTTTCTGTTAACTTGTGAGCAGTTATTTTATGCCTTCCCTTGATCTGGAAATAGAATTATTTAGAATATTCGATAAAGGTCAGAAATTAGAATTCCATATCTGAAGATGTAGGAGGACTTTCTAACAGGCACTAATTGCTAAAGGTTGGGGAACTATATGTGCAATATCCCCTGCATGTTAAGAGCCAAATATGGCATTAGCTCCTTGAGTTGATGTCAGCCCTTAGTCTTCCTATAACTATTGTTTTAAATGTTTCTCTTTTTTGAGACGAAGAAATGAAGCATAAGACTAGAAATCTCCGACCATGAAAAGTTAGAACGAGAGAATGATTGAAACCATATTTATGCTCTCTTTTTAAATAAGAAGATTACACTAAATGGTTCCCTTTAATTTAACACCTGTGTGTTTTTCGGAATAGGATCTTGCAGCATCTATTCAAAGAGGAAGTCTTGATTGGGAGCGAGCTCTGCGATGTTTGAGGCATGCTTTTCGCAACACTCCATCTCAGGACTGGTGGAAGCGTGTGCTTCTTTTGGCTCCCTGCCATAGGCATCATGCACAAGGACCTACTCCGGGTGCTGTTTTTACTTCTGATATGATTTGTGAAGCCACAATTGATAGGATTGTAGAATTACTGAGGCTGACAAATTCAGGCAATATATCTTATACTCTTTTTCTTTTTAAACATGTCTTTTGCTTTGTATTTAGATTGTCTCTCCTTTGCTCTTGGCATGTTTAAATATGTGTTTTCTTTTTACTTGTCTTTGTAACATTGCATTGATGTAGCCATCGTTATTCTGTTGTAAACTGTGGTGACCCGAATCCTTAACGATTCGAGGGTCATTAAATTATAAACTAAAACTAACTTAAAGAATATTTAACACAATCATATAAATTATTAAAGCACTTACCAAAATTCAAATAATGTAATGAGTTTAATAAATTAACTTGAAACGAGAAATTTCTTAAAATATTTAAAATCAAATGAAATAATAATAGTTTGACAACGTAATAATTTTATTATTGAAACTTTTGCCACCATAAGCTATCTTCGTGCTGACCGATTCGAATCACTGAAAAGTAGAGACATAATGGGGTGAGAATAATTTTCAATAAGCGTGCGTGAATAATGAATTCATATATGTATTTTTACTGAAAGTTCATAACTTGCATAAGGAGACACGAAAATTAGACTGAATACGTAACATGGACCAAACATAACATGGTCGTAGAAATATTACATACAAACATTAGCCACTATAAAAATAAAGCATAACTTACTTTCTCACTGGACAATTCAAAGTGATAAAAGAAGTTATTATTGAAAAGAGATCCTTGATCCGCGCGTGGGATTGATTATTCATGTGTGATTGTATAAGTATATAGCTATATTTAATACAAAAATGACAAGAAAGAGAGGAAGTGGAGAGAGAAAGTTTTAGAGGTGGAGAGACAAAGTTTTAGAGTTGTTGAGGGGTAGTTTAGTGTTGAGTTTCTCCTAGTTATAGTATAAATTCTTGATCATGTGTAGAAAAGTGAAAGGAAATGACTAAATGTTAGGTTTGGTCAATATGCATAAATGGTGTATTGTCATGAAAATTGTCAAATCAATACCTTTAATCATGTGGTCAAATCAAATCACTTAGCTTAAAATTTGCTATAAATAATTCATGTGGTCAAATCAATTTCCATTAATTACGTGGTCAAGTAAATTATATTGACTTGAAATGTGGTGTGAATAATGCATGTGGTCAATAAATCATCTTTAATTAGGACCAATTGACATATTAACATATGTTTTACACATGATTTCATCTAACTTCCAAAATAACTTCTACTTCGGCATTCAAACTATTGGTCAATAACTAATAAGATCATTAGACTAGAGCAATAATCAATAAGGTCATTAACCTTAATAATAGGGCACTTGAGTCCTAAATTTGAATCTAACTAGTAGTAAAAATTTGTGACGTTACATAAACCATGTTTGTCAGATAGTGAAAATTCTTGTCTAATAGAACTTTCCTAATCTGTTCTGTAGTATTGTCAAACTATAGGGGTAGAATATATCATATGGACATAGATGTTTGTCTTTATCCACCAGAAAATATATATAACTAAGGTCCTCAGTTTGTCATCTCTCCTTTAATTATGCCCCAAGATCACTACTATAATTATGCTAATGAGGTCAACTATACAGTAATGGAATATAACTAATTGCAGCTATTCTCCTCATACTCTAATTATAATCTTTAGAAAGCTATGTTTTGTATGCTTTTTTACTTGCGCAATTCACTTTTTTCCTTTGTAGATTATTTTATTTTGCTCATACTGTTAATCTGCAGAAACAAATTGCTGGCAAGAATGGCTTATCTTTTCCGACTTGTTCTTTTTTCTGATGAAAAGTGGATGCCTTGATTTTGTTGACTTTGTGGACAAGTTAGTTTCTCGGCTTCAGGATGGTGATCAATATATTCTTAGGACAAATCATGTCACGTGGTTGCTTGCACAAATTATCAGGGTTGAGCTAGTGATGAATGCTCTAAATAAAGACTCAAGAAAGGTTGTTTCTTATATGATTTGTACTGACAAAATTTTTATCATCTCTACTGGTGTGTCTCGAGTCCTACTCTCCGTGTTCATAATCCTCGTGTTCTTTCTAAAGTTTTCTGTTGAGCAGTTCAGCATGTCTTGATAAAATTACGTTTCATTTGTTTTATATACCAAATAATCTCGTTGATGTTTAAACAACCATTTGGATCTAATATTTATTGCAAGGATAGCTGTCAATAAATAAATCAATCAATTTAGAATACAGTTTGACTTCTAAATTACGATCTGCTGGTAGGTGGAGACAACCAGAAAGATTCTTTCATTTCACAAAGAAGACAGAAGCTCTGACCCTAATAATCCGCAAAGTATATTGCTCGACTTCATTAGCAGTTGTCAAAACTTGCGCATTTGGTCACTGAATACATCAACTAGAGAATATTTGAATAATGAGCAGCTTCAAAAGGGGAAGCAAATAGATGAATGGTGGAAGCAAGTAAGCAAAGGTATACATCCACACGTCGTTAGATATCTTTGTATATACAGTGATATAAATTTTTTTTCACTTAATATTCATGTAGTAGTCATACTACTCATAACCTATTATTTTACCTGAATGCCTTATGTATATATGCTCTGAGTACGCATGCCATATCTCCAAATTTGATACAGTGAACACTTATGAAGTGCTTTTAAACCAAAAGTCTTGCCGACATTCAAGTAATAGAAGTGGAAAATAATGTCTAATGCTTGTATCTGGGAAGAAGTGGTCATGGATGGTGGTGATATGCATACTTATGTTAGAATAATTGGTATAATCTGAGAGAGGAACAGGACGGAATCAAATGGGGAAAACAAAGTATGATAGTGTGGAATAATCACCTGTAGTAACATAAAGAATAAAAGAAAAATTAGTGAGAGGGGAGTCTGGCAGAGATGTCATGGTATTGTTGGTTGTGGTTCTTTTTTTCTTTTTTTTTTTTGCGTCTCTAGGTTTAAGCGAATATAAGGAAGATTAAGTACACCTGGTTTCAGTCCCTGATATCATATCAGCTGAGCTATAAAACACTTATATTATCTTATGGCAGATAAAAAGGCATAAGTGATTTTTATCTGTTAGATAGGGTCACGTATAGTTAAATGTGTTCAACAAGAATCTTTTTCATATTTTATATTTTATATATTTTTAACGGATGCTCTAAAACACTGCCTCTTGCCAGTATATTATGATCATGTTATTGCGCGCCGTCTCTTGGTTATGTTCTCATGGGAGCTATCTTATAGCCCCAGGAATTCCTATTATTGGGTTTAGTTGTTTGTTCTTTTTGCAAGCATAAGTATCAGCAAACGCTCCTTTGCAATAACATCTAGTAAATTGTCATCTCAAAATTTGCTTGCCAAATTATATTCCCCGTCGAAGGGGTAAATATGATTTGCCTAAGAGCTATATGAAAACCCCTTGTGTCTACTCCTCCTCCTCCCTCTCCCCCTCGCCATTCCCCTTCCCAAAAAATATGGTTTGCATAAGAGCCATATGAAAACCCCATGTCTCCTCTTCTCCTCCTCCTGAGAAGGCTTGACAATTGCATAATTTTCATAAATGGGTAGAGGTGAGACTTGAACTCATATCTTTCGACTTTGGTACTACGTTGAACCACCTCATCTGAAAGTTAAAGCTTTTAGAGAGATACATTTATATATTTTAATTTTGTCTTCAACAGATCTGTTTATTAATTCTGTTTGTTTATTCAAATGCTTCAAATATTAGGTGAACGAATCATGGACTATATGAAAATGGACGAAAGGTCAATTGGAATGTTTTGGGTTGTTTCTTACACTATGGCACAGCCTGCATGTGAAACAGTGATGAATTGGTTAACCTCTGCCGGAGTTACAGAGTTGTTACCCGGACCAAATTTACAGTCGAATGAGACATTAATGGTGATGCAGGAAGTTAGCCCACTTCCAATATCATTGTTATCTGGATTTTCAATAAATCTATGTTTGAAACTGGCTTTTCAGATGGAAGAATCCATGTTTTTTGGACAGGTAAAAACTATGACACACAATATCAAGCATATGCAAGTGCACGAGTGTCCTGAGTAATATGCTAACATTCATTAGAGCATATGTTACACATTCTCATACGTAACTGGAAAAAATATCACGCATGAAGAAGCTAACCTTGGCAAGAGGCTTTTCAACCACGCGTGAGTATGAAAAGATTGCCCAGTTTTGGTCCTCTTCAATATCTTAGCATCTTCTTCCATCAAGGCTATTCCCCTTGGATTAGGAACTGTTAAATATTTTCCTTGTGCATTTTTCCACTTCGACAAATGGTACCCTGGTAGACTAACTTCTTAAATTTGACTGTTGCACTTGAAACAGGTAGTGCCTAGCATTGCCATGGTTGAGACATATGTTAGAGTGATGCTTGTCTCCCCTCATGCATTATTCCGTTCACTCTTGACAGTAATTTCCATTGTCCTCAAATTTATGCTTTCTACTTTGATTTGGTATGGGACAATAATTGATGATTCTGTTTATTGAAGCACTGGAATTTCTTTGATGTGATGCCTTGATTCCATTTTATTGCTTTGTGTTTTGGCTTTTTAATATTCTTAAGAACATTCAGACTGGTCAGAAAAATTTATTCCTGCTATTAGAACTAATTAATATAGAGTAGGCATGGTTCTATCTCTGGTCAAATTAGCGGATACCTTCCATTTGAAAGCCAACTTCAAGGTTGGGACATGGCTCTAGATATGAATTTTGGTCTCAACCAGTAATTATATAGTTATTGCTGGCACGCTTGTCTATGTGTTGGATGCCATGTAGTTGAATGTTGGGAATTATGAAGGGAAAGTAATCGAGACAGAAATGTGAAGAGGAAGAAAGAGTGAGTATTACTTTGCATTTTTTTCCATTTTTAAATGCTAAGAGAGACTATTTATAAGGTTACAAATAACCAGAAAAAGAAAGTTATAACTACCTACCATTATCTTTGCTATGAATACCTTCCACAATATGCCAGATGAATACCCACCATAATTTGTTATATGGAAAAAGGAAACTAGCAAACAAGGAAAGTCAAATTTTCCAACGTTCCGTCTCCAGCTAGTGAGAAGATATTCTCTCACAGGATTTGACAGAATGTTTGATTTTTTTTTTAGGTAATCAGGTGCTTTTATTAATCAAAAGAGAATAAACAGAAGTGTATTATCAGTTTAAATAATATAGAAATAATAAGAAATTAGGCAACATTAGAAGCCATGACATTAAACCAAGTATACAAAGTTAGACAAAACATTTCTTTGATTTGCTCTGTTGTTCGTGTTTGGTCTTCATACCATCGACTGTTCCTCTCTCCACACATACTTACAATGCATCCCGGGATAAGATTCCATACAAGCTTGCTATTTTTATCATGAAGTTTTCTCCTTCATGCCTGCAACACATCCTCTATACGCTTAGACAATACCCAGTCTATATGTCGAGACGCTAGAATACTATTCCACTGCCACGAACACCATCACAATGAATGAACAAGTGGCCAATCGTCTTACCATTCCTCCACACATAGCACCACTCGATTATGTAGAAACCTTTTCTTCAAAGATTATCCATTGTTCAGACTTGTCTCCTCACGATCGTCTGTAGTAAAAATACCACCCGTGGAGGCAATTTACATTTCACACCTTCCAGGGGAATGGACCTGCGATGAACTATTCGTAGGTCCCAAAAGGGATCTGAAATTGGTGTGAACTTAAAAATACCATCCTGTATCAACCTCCACTTGCTATGATCACCCTCTCCTACCCGAATTTACACCCTATGCAAGGAGGTCAAGAACAGCGCATAGTCATCCAATTCTCAATCTCGTAAACCCCTCCCAAAAGTAATATTCTACCCGTAACTCCCATTGTGAATGTCTAATACATCATTCATTGTAGCAGAAGGCATCATGGCAATGCGATGCAAAGGAAAATCCACTTTTAGCGGTTGATCGCCACACTAACAATCATCCTAGAATCTAATATTATTAACATTTCCCATCGTAAAAGTCAATCTATTCTGGAAGTCACTCCATCCTCGTCGGATGTACTTCCACAAACTCACCCCATAAGAACCACGAACCTCGACCGAGCACCAAACCCCCCTCATCACACCGTACTTCACCCCAATGATTTCTCTCCAAAAACTCTTATTTCACTTCAAATTGCCACAACTACTTGTCCAATAAGGCCTTATTAATCAAAACAAGACTCCTCAATTCAATGCCCTCTCTCCTTATAGGAGAGCAAACAACACCCCAATTAACCAAATGAATTTTCCTCTCCTCTCCCACCCCTGCCCAAAGAATCTCCCTTTGAATCCCGTCTAATCTATTTGTCACTACAACAGGAACATGAAACAATGACAAAAAATAAGTAAGAAGATTATAGATAGTGAATTTAATGAGAGTAAGCTATCCTTACATACGCTTCCGCCCTTTTCACAATACAATTTCAAATATGCGAACTTTTAAACCGTACCCCTAAAAGGAGCTCTAGCTATGACATAGGCAACTGTGTAAACCTGTAAGACTTCTACCTTGGTATATGTAGATTAGGGGTCCACCTAATGCGTAAAGAAAAAAAACTCTTTGGTATAATAATAAACAAAAACCCAATATATCAGCCAACTCCACGTTAACAACCTTTCGCACTGGTATAGCCTCAAAGTTTGCCAAATTTATCTTCAATGCAGACACCGCTTCAAAGCATAGAAGCAAACGATGCAAGTTCCTAAATTGCTCATCATTTGCATCACATAAAATTAGTGTATCTACAAATAATAAAATGGTACACCTGGAAGTCACAAATTGTAAAGCCTTTTAACAAACCCTCCCCTACAGCTTTCTCCATCATCCTACCGAAGATCTCCATTATAATAACAAACAGTAATGGAGACAAAGGATCCCCTTTCCTCAAGCCTCTACTGCTCCTAAAATAACCCTTAGGGGTACCGTTGACCGAAACTGAAAATGAAATAGTAGAGATACAAAATTGAATCCATTTACACCACTTATTTCCAAAGCCACGTCGCCTAAGCATGTACAAAAGGAACTCCCAGTTCACGTGGTCATAAGCCTTCTGAATATCGAGCTTATATAGCATCTCTAGAACCCCAAGTGTAATCTTGAATCAATACATTCATTCGCTATAAGTACAAAATCTAAGATTTGCAATGGAGTGTTAGCCTTCTTGTTAAAACAGACATGAAAAAAAGGGTAAAGCAATACAAGCTGGGATAATTGAAGATTCATTTCTTGGATCATTATCAAAGTCCTTTTAAAACTCTCATTGGACTACCGCAACAAAAGGCGAGGGCTTTAGTACATGTCTATAAACTTCTTCATTCATGAAATTTTTGATGACATGCTTTGTATCTAACCTAATCGTAAAGGCTCCTTAAATATTGAAAGATGTAAGGGATTTTACCTTCTCAATGGGAGGCTTGGACCAATAAAATTTCCCCGACCGTAGCCCACGGATTTGATGGAGAGAACTCCTAAATATCTTCATTTGAAAGTTTCACAAAATGCTCTCCATTGAAAGAAATAGGAGAATTATCTGGAAAAGGGGAGAAGAAGACGGTTGCTCGAAAGTGGGGACGAAAGATTTGCTCCATGCTGTGGGATGGTGGTTAAAATTGTGGGGGCAGCGTGGAGGTGGTGGGGGCTGTTGTCGAAGACAAGTTTGAAATGGTCGCTTTTTGAACTGTTTAAGCTTTTAGACGGTATGGTTAAGATAATAAGAGAGTCGGTCAAATTGTGCACGTGTTAGAAGTTTGAATTAAAAAAATGAATCTGCATGTTAAAGACATGATTTCAATGAATATGTGGACCTGTTCTAACACCTTAAGCTTTTAGATGACATGGTAAACTTACGTTAGGGGATTTAGGTGTGGTAGAGCTCTCTCTCACGAGGGAAGGAGGGAAAAATCTAGAGAGAAGTCAAAAGAGAAATTTTTCTAAGACAGATTTTTAGGTTTAATTTGAATCAAGATAAGACTTAGTTTGTTCTATATGTCTCTTCCTTTAATGAAAAACCAAAACAATAGTGTACATGCCAGCAATTATTCTTATGTTGATATTTGAAAAAAGTATAAAGTGATAGCAAGAAAGGTAATTGGGTAAGCATCGCAAACTGGTTGTAATGTGCCTTAGTTATGGAAAACTTCAAGAAATTGGAGATTTTGAAGCCTCTGCAGTAAAAGTAAGGGTGTCATTGGTGCACATTCCCCCCCCCCCCCCCCCCCCATCGGATATTATAAAGACCTAAGAAGTGTATTAACGTGCTATTGACTTGAATATGATTAAAAGGTTATATTTGTACTATATTTTTTCCACTCCGAAGTGGATTAATGCTGATCTTCCCCAAAATGCTTTTGGAAAGCTGTTTACATTTTTTCTTTGCTTCTGTTTCTTGTTGTATTTATAAAAATTCAGTGTTCTATCCACTTCTAATTTTTTTATCTGTTGATCTATAAAATGGCACGTAATTGTGGCTGAACTTTATTTCTTATTGCATATTTTAATTTCTTCATTCTAGTTCTGATGTCAAACTTCCATTGCAGCTACTAGCCCAAAGGAACCAAGCCTCAATGAGCAAACCCGCAGCTTCCATTTTGGTGTTCGAAATGCTGAACTATCGTTTGCTTTCACTCTACAGGTGAAGAACACCTTTTCCAGTGTTCCTTCTTTGAGCTTTCAACGTTATCAATTTAATTCTGTCCAGGCAACCTGGCTGAGACATAACTGTACACACCATGGTCATGAGACATGTCAGGACACTTTAGGATCTAAGTGTGATTATAAAATTAAAAGTACAGCTGATTATAATCTGATGAACTTTGGGTTTAAAGGAAAAGACAAATCTAGTATGATGGGACAAGTCAGGAGAGATACCTCATGTTTGTTAGGAGGTAGGTCGCCCCTGGGAATCATTCAATACTTTTCCTTCTGTGGAGGTCAAGTTTTGACTCGTTTCCTTGCCCTGTGAGACCATAATAGAGGAAGCTTTTGTCATGCAAAAGTTCTTGCAGTAACTATCATTTTTGACGCTTTCAGTCAAGCTGAGATTTATTTTATAGTGCGCAGTTGAATAAACAGGCTGATAAAAGTTCTTTTTTTGGTGGTTTCTTTTTAAAGGTACCAAGGAAAGAGCAAAGGTTTAATGTATGATGTCACAAAAATGGTTGCTACATTGAAAGCAAAACGTGGAGATCATCGCCTTTTTAGACTGGCTGAGAATTTATGCATGAATCTTGTTTTATCGATGAAGGACTTTTTCTATGTGAAGAGAGAAGGAAAGGTTGGAGGACAGCTTTGAAACCATAATCCTTTCGTAAATAGCTTTTTACTGCAACTGCACTGACTTTCGTCTGGTTGAAACTCGTGCAGGGTCCAACTGAGTTTACAGAAACATTAAATCGGATTGCAGTAACTACTCTTGCCATCATCATTAAGACTCGTGGCATTGCAGAGGTTGAGCACCTACTATACCTTCAAACAATGCTGGAGCAGATACTGGCCACCAGTCAACATGCGTGGTCTGAGAAGACTCTTCGGTATTTCTCACCTATTTTGCGTGATACCCTGATTGGCAGGATGGATAAAAGGGGTATGGCCATTCAAGCATGGCATCAAGTACGTGGTTTCACTAAAGAAGCTTAGCTTTTCCCTCTTCATTCTCCAATAGAAATAAAACCTCCAATTAATGTGGGTGAACTGTGAGAAGAAATGCAGTTCTCAGCAAGCAAAGTCTCTTTGATCCACTGACCGCTTTTACTGAACTAAGAAAAATAACTACTGAAGTGTAGTAAATAAAACTTCTTTAAGTATATTACGAAAATATATTGGTTACAAGTTTCAATTTGGTAAAAAAACATGTATAAATGTCCGTCCATTGGAACATTTTTAGGTTTCCTCGAAGATTATGGAGAGAGTTGGGTTGGGATAGTGTGTGTTGGGGGGTTCTCGTACTGAATGAGCCAAAAAAGCTAAGTATCTGTTAACATTTGTTTGCCTGTACAGTTTAATCTTTTATCACTCAACTTGGTGTTTCCTCTTGCCACTTTCTTCATTTTTGTATTCTATCTTCCCTGTCCCGGATTTGTAATATCTTGTTGAGATTGATTAATCTTCATCCTTTTGCTGATAATTTGGCGTTACATTCCATGAATACAGTAAGTTTCGTGTTAAGTGATAATAATTGGCAATGTTGACAAAGATTGCACCATGACTTACTTCCTCATCCCCTTCCTGATCATAAGGTGGCGAACATGCAAATTTCCACCTTTTCGAAGAACTGCAAATATCAGTTTGGACAAGCTTTGGCTTGTCTCTACCAATTAAGCAATTTGAAATAGATGGAGGACAATCAGAAGTAATTGCCTGGGTTGAATTTTCCATTTAGTAAGAAACTGTTCTAAGACAAATCCAAAGGACATCCTTTTCTTGAAATACAGAGGGCATTTACAAATGAAGAAAACTTCATTCATAGGTTCTTTACATTGTTTCTTTCCACAAGCTACTTATTTTCCTAACATTTTTTGTTTTTGGCAGGCAGAATCGACAGTGCTTAATCAGTGTACCCGGCTTCTTTCACCATCAGCTGATCCAACATATCTCAGGACTTACATCAATCACAGTTTTCCTGAGCACCGTCGGTATCTCTGTGCTGGTGCATGGATACTTAAGTATGGTCATCCTGACAGCATTAACAGTTTACATCTTGTAAGGTTCTACTTTCCTTTTTTTTTTTTTTTTAAATTTGTCAGATGTTTCTTTTCTTCTCTCTCTCCTTTATTATTATTATTATTATTATTATTATTATTATTATTATTATTATTTATGTGATTACTTGCTCAATGGATTTACTTCTTTCCTTGTATGTTCTAAAATAAGTCTCTCCTCCCCCCTCCTCTCTCTCACATTCATTCAGTTACTCACGAACACATGCACACGCATGCTTGGTGGTATACAGGGTCGTGTCTTGAGAGAATTTTCCCCAGAAGAAGTGACTGCCAATATATATACAATGGTGGATGTACTGCTGAATCATATTAACTTGGAACTACAGCGTGGCCGTTCCTTGCAGGTTTAGACTCTATCCTTTTCCCTTTCCTTATTTTCCAATTGTAAATTTTATATGGTAACATGGTAGCAGTTTTCCTGCTGAAGTTCATTTTATTGATAGTTGAAGGTTAATTTATTTTCCCCTTGTTCAGGATCTTATGCTGAAAGCATGTGCAAACCTTTCCTTCTTCATTTGGACTCACGAGCTTCTTCCTTTGGACATTTTACTATTAGCACTTATTGACCGAGATGATGATCCTCATTCTTTACAAATTGTGGTAGGTTTGATTTGCTATGTACTTTTTTATGCCATTTTGTGGATTCTATTCACCCTATTATTGTCTTCAGAAAATAATGAAGACATATACCTTTTCTTTCCCCAATATATTATGGAGTTCTGAAATAGATATTTCTCATCAAAACAAAAGATGTTTCCATTGGAGTTCTAAGAGAATATTGCTCATATTATTTTTCACTTTCATCTGCTATGGCTAATATGTAGCTGTGCAAATTCCATGGGAATTGGTAAAATTGAGAAATACTGTAAGATGTTACTAATATGATAATATTTTAAAAACAAGAAATAGAATTCCTAAAATTTTATGTTTAAAATAATAATAGTTGTGAAAAGTAGTGTTCTGAAAGGTGGGTCTATCCGTGAGGCTTGAGGCAAAATCCGCGCATATTGAAGGCATGGAAAAGGCAATCAAATAAATTTTGTGAAAATGTGATATTTTTTGAGAATGCGTAGTTATAAAGTAGGAAAAAGTTACTGGTCCCCGTGTAAAATTATTTTGTTGGAAGAATATATGGTTAAAAATAAGTTTGGGAAAAAATGAGTTCCCATGTAAAATTATTTTGTTGAAAAAATCTGTGCTTAAAAATAATTTTGGGGAAAAATTAGTTTTAAAGAATCTGTTGTTACAGGGACTAAGTAATTGTAGTATTTGTGATTACATGGAAATATGTTTTCTAGTAACTATAGTTTGGCCTTCCTTATATAGGCCTTACAAGAGATCAAAATAAGGAAAGAACTTTAACAAGTAATCCTGTAATGTACAAACTATACTTTCCTCCTAACCTTAAGAGTAATAAGATCTATCCTAATTTCTTATACTCGACAAAAATAAGCTTTTCAATCCACTCTTGTTCTACATCATAGGTCTGTTATTGGTGGGGAGATGCCCAGTGTTACTGTGGCAGTGGCATAGGAGTGCAGAATAGGGTGAAGAACTTCTGTTCTTTACATATGTATGGCAATTATCATATATAAATACGGTGGATAAAATGACATTGAATAATGAATAAAGCTTCTGTCATAAGACACTTCTCTTCCGCTTTCATACTGGATCCATTCACGTTTCCTTTTTAATAGATATTGTCGAGGCTCTGGATACTGCTTTGTATGAGAGGTATACTGAGATCAAGATTATTTGATGTTGCGTAGTTTCCTCATTGTCATGGTAGGATTAGTTCTCTGACTACTGTCAGCCTTTTATTAAACCTATTCTCTACACATCTTATGATCTTTGAGGTCCTTGCCTATTCGTTTAGGTTCTAGCTTTTTCGTGTGTAGTTGCTTATTTGATTGAAGTGGCCTGTAAACATCTGGAGCCAGAGATTAGTAGGAACTTAATAATAGGTTGAGGAAGGTTCCTTCTTCGTGAAGATCTGTTCTATTTATTTTTTAATGTGTCATTGGTTTTTTAAAAGTTTTGTGCTCTCCACAGTTTATTAGCTGGTTTCGAAGTGTTTTGATCGAGCAATTTGTCATTCCTTCTGCTAGGAGGTGCAGATTAATTTTTATTTGTTAGCCTCCTCTATGAAGTTCTGAGGGAATTTCTCTGAATTTATATTCTGCTAGATGATGTATAACGTTGAAATTTTAGAAACTTTCATATTGCTTTTGAATCAATATAAATCAATTGTGATAATAAAATTTCTGTAGTTAATTTTCATACTGTTTGTACCAAATGCTATGATGACACGTTTTGTAGATTCACCCACTCTTTTCATTTCCTTTATTGTCCAAACAGATGAACCTACTTGACAGTAAAGAGCTTCAACAAAGAGTGAAATTGTATCTTATAAATCGTGGCCCACCTGAGCATTGGCTTTTCTCTGGAACTTTCAAACGTGTTGAATTGCAGAAAGCCCTTGGAAATCATCTGTCTTGGAAGGAAAGGTGATGTCCTGGACATTGTGTCACTTATTTAAAGAATGCAATATAACTCATAGCATAGAAAGAGATACTTGATTTATTGAATTGCAAAAATTATTGCTCGTCTACCCTAATGACTTAATATTTAGAAGCAAGCAATCATGCCGATTATTTCGTGATGTTACCATGTTATTGAAATTTACAATGCTTGAAAAATGGTAATCTGTTTCATATGCCGTCACATATATCCACTTGCACTGTAGCTGGCAAAACATTTATGGATGATAATAGAAAATTTTCCAATAAGATATTGATTTCCATTTTCAAGAAAAAGGTCTGGCCTTGACTAGTAACTATGGCCTGGAGTGCCCTTCATTCTCATCTTCTTCAAAATGATCTTGGTGATCTGAGTGCTATTGTTGATTGATAAGGGCTGAAACAACATTTAACAAAATTGTGCAGTGATATGATATCCTCTTTCGTCTGACACCCTTTCTTCCAGTTTTTGAGGTTTCTTTCAGTTTCTGAGAAAGAATGGGTGATAATATTCTTCTTAAATGCCGGACATATCTGTCAGTGGTCAGGACGAAGTTTGGTGAAATTGAGTTGAGTGTTTGAACCAACTGATGTTGAAGAGTCAACAGATTATGTGTTGGTTGGACCTTCTTCTAAGAGCAGGATGACCCTGGGGGTTGTTGGTTGTTTCCTATCAATTGGACCTCTCCCATGGGGATGGTCTAAGGGTATATTACTACTCTTAGTGCAATACACGGTTGGAGGATGTAAGCATTATTTGGAACGACTGGGCTTTCAAATCCCAGGGCTCAGCCCTGGATAGGTGGTGGAAACTACCAAGGTTGAGTTCGGTAGGGGCAACAGGAATTTCCGGTGGAAGGTTGAAATGCTTGCTTGCATATCTTTTAATTTTCCTTTGATCATCTAATGGACTGTTAATAATCCTATCCCCTCCCTGTTTGAAAGAAGGGGTGCTTGTAGTTCTGTTAATGAAGCTTTAGGTTAAACAAAGGTTTGAATCAACTAATGTAGAAGAATTAGCATTTGTGTTTAGGGTAAGATACATTATACAATTTGATTGAAATGTAATATACCCTGCAATTTCATGGGGAGGTCCCCATGAGTATTGTTCGATGGTATGGGAACTTTGATAGGTGTTTTTTTAGTTTTTATTTTTATTTTTTCCATTATCTCTTCAGCATGCTATAAAACGTTGCAGTTTTGCTAGTGGGTACCTGCTTGGTTGGTATGGGCTTAACATTAGGAATAACAGTTCATGGTGTACCTCTGGCTTGTGTTGGCATCCAAACAAAATTCCCTAGCAAAGTGTACACTTCCTTTTCCCCAGCTTTCATTCAATATGTTACGGATTGGATCGTGCGAGCACTAGCAAACTATAACTCGAAAGCTGACATAATTGTCAATAATGTATCCTATTCGATTTTCAGTTGTCGTTTATTTCAGTTTGAATTGACATTTGTATTTATCTCTTAACCAAGCATTAACTAATACGACATTCTCATTTAACATATATTTGTATCTTTTCTTTTCTTAACTCCAATGTTATGTTGTGATTATGCCCTTTCCAACAGGTCACTTCATTTTCTTAATGCATGCATTTTGCTTTTAGGTACCCAACATTTTTCGACGATATCGCTGCACGTCTGCTCCCAATCATTCCCCTGATCATCTATCGACTTATTGAGAATGATGCTATTGATGCAGCTGACAGAGTTCTACAATGTTATTCAGCATTCCTTCATTATTATCCTTTGAATTTTACGTTTGTTCGTGATATACTTGCCTATTTCTATGGTCATCTTCCAGCAAAATTTATCCTCCGGATATTGAATGTATTAGATGTGAAAAAGGTGATGATGACTCTTCTTGCCTAGATTCCTTTGTTCTTTTCTGGAACTTTTTAATCATTGACTTGCATGTGTTTGTTTCAGATCCCGTTTTCTGATTCCTTTCCTCAGCATGTTAACTCATCCAATGCTGCCATAGGCCCTCCGTTGGACTACTTTGCTACTCTTTTACTTGGAATAGTAAATCACGTAATTCCTCCTCTAAGTAATTGCTCAAAAACTGGACCAATGGGAGACATTTGTTCCGTTCGAGCTCAACATAACAAGACACAGGCAACATCACAGCCGGGCCCAGCAATTGCTTCTGAAGGTCAGAAACCGTTCTATCAAATCCAAGATCCTGGCACATATACCCAGCTTATTCTTGAAACAGCTGTCATAGAAATCCTCTCTCTTCCCGTAACTACATCCCAGATTGTAACTTCACTTGTTCAAATTGTTGTTCACATACAACCAACTTTGGTTCAATCTAGCAATGGGTTACATGGAGCTTCTAGTGGCGTTGGGCAAAGTTCTGTTTTGCCCACTTCTCCTTCCGGAGGAAGCACTGATTCATTGGGTGCAACCAGGACTACTCCTTCAGCTTCAGGAATAAATACGTCAAACTTTGTTTGGCGAAGTGGTTATACATGCCAGCAGTTATCGTGCTTGTTGATCCAAGCTTGTGGTCTTCTTCTAGCACAGCTTCCTCAAGAGTTCCACGCTCAACTCTACATGGAGTCGGCCCGTGTAATAAAAGATAGTTGGTGGCTAGTAGATGGTAAAAGGTCAGTCAGTGAACTAGAATCGGCTGTAAGCTATGCTTTGTTAGATCCCACATGGGCTGCCCAGGACAATACCTCAACAGCCATCGGTATGCTTTTCTTGAATTTCTTTCTTTCCCTTTTCTAGTTATGTTTCTCAATATTGTTTTAGCTGCCAAACTAAAGCACTATCCACTATTGGCCACTAGAATTTTCTTTTATCATCATTTAGATCGTTCCTACAACTCTTATATATACTTCTATCCTTATCCAAACTCTTATACTATATAATCAGAACAAATAAAAGATGTGAACGTGAAGTGCTTGCAAGGCTAAGCTGTTAAGTGCCTGTAAGTAGAGGAGGCAAGGAATATGTGATTAAAAAATGAAAATGATGATTGATTAGCGTATAAGCACTTAAAAGATTTGCCAAACATGCACAAGATTGTGGCCCATTGACTGGTTCTGAATTGCTATATTGTTTATTCATCTATTATATGATCAGAAAAAAATTTTACTTTCTAATTTCATTCAGGTGGAACCTGATTTACTATGGAAGCTAAGGTTGCGGTTGATTCATTTTTTTATTTTCCATTTTCGGTTTCAAAATGGTTTTTAGTTTTCTCCGAAAACGCCGCGTTTTGGATATTTTCCGCGTTTTGAACATTTATAACTGAAAATGCTCAAAACGATAAAAAATCGTTTTGCGTTTTCGAAGACTCATTTTCGAAAATGAAAATGACGAACCAAATGCGTTTTCCACATTTTTGAAAATGGAAAAAGGCCCGAAAACGCCAAACCAACCTCAGCCTAAATGTTGACTATAATTCCATTTGAGCAGGCTAAATGAATAAGTTAGCAAAAGTGGGTAAACAAGATTAGTTAATGATGGTAAAGGATATTCTAACACGTCTGACAACGTTTCAGTTGACCACCACTGCCACATGACCATAATGAATAAAATTATTTACATTTAAGCTACACGATATTTTCCGCACTTGAACTGATACCTGTTACATACACAGGTAATGTGGTGGCTTTGCTTCATTCTTTCTTCTCCAACCTTCCACTGGAGTGGCTAGACGGAGCGGATCTCATCATTAAGCACCTCAGACCCGTGACATCAATAGCAGTGTTGAGAATAGCTTTCCGGATTATGGGTCCATTGCTTCCAAGATTGGCCAATGCTCACACCCTCTTCACTAAGGTATGTAAAGATGTTATGAGCTTTGCCAGTTTTATTTATTATTATTATTATTATTATTATTATTATTATTATTGTTTTCTTATTTTCTTCTTGCCATTTTCTCTCGGTAGAGGCAAAGAACCTTCTAATAACCTTGTTATTTAAAGATGTTAAATTTAATCAAGCGATCTTGCAAAGATGGAATTGCAGATTGGAGCAGAAAAATATATACTTCTCACGAACCACAGAATACCTTAAAATTCATGAAAAAAATGCTACTTTTCTAGCTAATCGATAAGCAATGTCCATGAAATGGTTGCGGGAGCAATTAAAATAAATGACGAAAATTTAATCCCTATAATATTTTGCTACTGATGGTTTTGTTTTTGTCCATGCCATAATCATTGTACTGTCAGACATTATCGCTGCTGCTAAACGTCATGGTGGATGTTTTCGGAAGAAACTCACAACCAACCGCCCCTATTGAAGCATCAGAGATATCAGACATCATAGACTTCCTGTAAGATCATTATTCTCCTCAAATAACATGTGTCGTTTGCGCTCCTGCATATTACTCGCTAATTCTAATACTATCGAACCACTTCTTTTGACAGCCATCACGTTGTTCATTATGAAGGGCAGGGAGGACCAGTGCAGGCAAACAGCAAACCCAGAGCAGAAGTTTTGGCTCTTATTGGACAAACAGCAGAAAATTTGCGTCCAGACGTACAGCACCTTCTTTCTCACTTGAAAGCTGATGTAAACTGTTCTATATATGCGGCAACTGATCAAAATTCGTCCAAAACAATGCATGACCTGCCGTAGAAAGCTCTCCATTTAAGGTTTTGCCACTTTGCCGGAAAACTTTAACAGATGCTTTGACATAATTTGGTGTGGCAAAAGATGATTTGATAGGAAAGCTGACAGTGTTCAAAGAATCTGGTACTATAGCATGATATATCTATTTATGCTGTTTAGGGGATGGGCACTGCCTTTAGGTTCAAGTTATATATAGTAACAGTTCTGTATAAGTTGTTGGAGCTTTGGGACAGTCCATAAATTTTAAACATGGGAAAAAGATGTGTAAATTGCTTTCTCTGCCTCGTGAAAGATTACTGTATTTGTATAAATATGAATACTTACAATAAACGAGAATCTGTGCCTTATTTCAAAATGTTATGATAAAAAAAGGCAAAAAATATTTTGTTATTAATTTTTCTTTAACCCAGGAATATAAGGAAACTATAAATCTTTAAAAAGTTTGAATCTAATCGAATAGATGCAGGTGTGTACGTACCCATGTTTGAGCTTCATTCTTTAGAAACTTTTTTTTTTTAGAACTCATTTTCAACTATACACTCTAATAAAATAATTTTACTCTTAAATTCAAAACGTTTTCTTACTTTTTAATTATGCATCCTTCAAAAAATTATTATTATAGAACCTATATTCCTAAAAAATGGAGCTAAAAAAAACCCTATTACACAGTTTGCTTATGAGGCAGATTTTAAAATCACCTATTTTATAAATATGTTAAAGAGAGAATAGATTATGAATTATCACTTTTCTTAATAAATGCTAATTTCAATATAACATATTGGTAATCCTACAATATGTCATAGAGGATGCAGCTTGATATAACAAATATCTTCATTAGTCGAAAGCAATGTTAACAGAGTTAATAACAATATAGATGAAAACCATTCACTGAAGATTACTTGCTCTAATCCGTTGCCCGAGCACTGAAGAAACATGGAGGTGGAGCTGTGTATATCAAGATTCAACGGAGACAATGTTGGCCGATAGGTGTGTATCAGTGATCACCAATGGTATGATGGTTGATTAAAATCAAAATCTATTGATGATTTAAACAGAATTATCAACGACAATACATTAATAATTGGTCGACATACTTCCGTGAGCGATTCTCGTCACAATTTTATTAGCAATATTGTCAAGAATCAACGAGGCTTCAGTTACTAACAAGAAGCTGTCAGTGGTGGCGATAGTACTGTTATTATAGAATATGATCGAGATCAATATATATTAGTTATTTAGACAAAATTGCTGACAGCGATATCGAGACTGATCACCGACTCACATTCATCAGTGATTAGCAACACTGATGCGGTCATTGAGGGAGAGTCATCGGTGTCACTAAATTGCTAAATGTTTCAGATTAATTAGATGGTCAATACTTAAGGGTTGGAGACCAGGATGTACAACTTCAACAAGTTGGTACCTCTACTGCAATTTTCCCTATGTAAAATTGAATAAACTTTTCTTTTGAGAAAACATGATCTTTCGGAATTGACTAAAAACATTTGGAGTAAATTGTAAAAAGAGTGTCATTAATCGTAGTCTCTTGTTTGAATTTTTCTAGAGCTATCCAGAGGTATCATTAAAGATCAAAGTTTTCTAACCGTCCTTCAAATTAGGATGTCACACATATTGCTTATATGTTTACGTGTCTTACTTTTTAATGTAAAATAAGAAAATCTCAAAACTTTCAAGGTGACAAGTCTTTTCACTTACAAATGAAAGTGTTCCTAAGCGAAAAATGATATTTCTTCTACTGAATATAATTATTTCGAACTCCTTGTAGACATGCAAACTGATATCAAGCTAAAAGAAAAGTGTTGTGAAAATTGTCGTGGAGTTATTAAAATATTTAGTTGAATTATACCATGTCCCATATTGCCTACAAATTCATTTGTCTCGGCTCTATATCAAATACACACTCTCTTTCGTGTATCTAAAATTCAGTCTTTTAGTAGATTTTGATAAAAGTTTATGAAATGTGTATTAAAAACCCAAATGATCAAAGAACTTCGTATTTGTTTTTAAGTGCAAATATATTTTTTCTTCTCACCTACTAATTTTTATATATTAATAATACTAACATCAAGTGGGTGGGGGCTGTGAGCTTTATTGAGAATAAGGGAATAAAGTAATGGTGAGATGATATAAAGGATATTATGGTATCAATCTGCCATATTCAAAGAAGCCATGAAACAATAACAAAAGTGAAAGGATAATTGATGAAAGAGAAGATTCTACACACTTTTATATACATTTTGAATGACCCTTTGTAAAAGGTGGGGAGTATTGTCCAAAATCATTAATGTTTGCTAATGGCTAATATAATTGTTTATAATATATAAACATTAGAAAAATTAACACACTCAAATAGCTAGCTAGTCAAACTCGATGCGCATGTCCTTGAATTGCTAATAATTCTCTCTTGTCGAGAAGGATATTCGTTCAACTTATTTAATAGTTACATTACCTATTGTCGTATACATAAATAGTACGGAAACTCCATATATAATCGATGTACTTAATAATAATTATGACTACTAACTTTTAAGCGTGAACAAGAAACTACTCATAAAGAATGACCATCCTCTCTAAAGATGTTTATATAAATTAAATTGTAAAATCTTATTGAAGACTTACAAGTAATAAACTAAAATACATGATAACAAATTGAGCATTTGGAATCTTTCGTTATTTACTTTTTTCCACCTTACACACCCTACCAAGTTTTCCTCAAATAAGGAGAAAAACTTTTCAAAAGGAGAAAGTTAGAGAGAATGAACCAGCTGGAAATTAAAGTTCAAAAAATTATGCAAAGCAAATCATTTCCTAAATTGTTCTTCATTTACCACCTGCAAACACAAAAGAAAAAATCAGTTCATTTCCATCTTTCAATGTTAACAAATTATTGAAAATGTTATGGCTTTTCTATTTAACTATTTACTTATCGAAAGATATTGTAGGATCGACCTAAAACCGTTATATCTAAAAATCTTTTCATGATATTCGATTCGACCACCATCATTTATGTGAAGAGGGACGTCGTTGCACCTAACGTACACGAATTCTTGTATTTTTTATTTTCTTTTGTTGAAAGATAGGGAGGAAAAGAGAAGTTCACCTTCACCCTCACAAATTTTAGTGAAGAAAGATAGGAAAACAATTATCACTGCAACACCAGCTATGAGTCCAATTGTAACTGCTAGGGTTCTTTCCATGTCATCGTCATCATCTTCTTTATCTGGGATCAACAAAAACAAATATTTAATCGATTGGATTAACTTTTGAACAGGCCGGAAACCACCAGCCAAGGCGGTGCAGCCGCTTACCGCTTTTGGAGGAGTAGCCACTCTCCGAGAAGCGAGCGTAGCATTTGGCCAAGAACATGTCACCCCAAGTTGAAGATTGACACTCACTTTTCAACCGTCCGATCGCCTCCGATAAACAATCCTGGCACTCGCTCGTACTCAAATCCTGTACACACTGTGCTATACTCTGGGCTTTCCCGGACCCACCAATCCGAAAATACTGGCCTCCACCCGTCAGATAAGCCAGCAAGGCATCCCTCTGAGTCAACACCTCCGAGTCATACCCAATCGACGGCCCACATCTCTTGAACACAACAGTCTTGTCTTCATCCCCCAAGAATGATATATTATCGTACTTCACGAAACACCCATCCAGCTGCAACGCGCCACCCGACGCGCCACCACAGAGGGTCCCAATTCGACTCACTGCATACGTCACGCAGTCGTGGCAGTCGGAGTTACTGATGTCGCCACGGCACTGGAAGAGGGCGTAAACGACGTCGTTTTGGTCGGAGCCGGGGAGGGAAACCTTGAAATTGTTGTAGTTTGAGAAGGCAGCAGAGTTAACAAGGGATGCCAGGATTGAGTTAACGTTTGACTCGTAAGGCGTACCCGGGTTGTATTTGAGCTGAGAACAACCAGCATATACGAAAGATTGCAGAGAAGAAGCTGAAGGGTGTGCAAGAAATGAAAAAACTAGAAGATGACTCCAAATAGATAATACAGAAGAAATTTGTTGAGCATGCATGTTTATTTTCACCAGTTGTGTGTGAGTGTGTTTGAGATAGAGAAGGTGATGAAAGAATATATATATTTGAGGTGGGCGCGATCAGCCAAGTCGAGAATTACTGGGTATCTTGTAAGTAGAAATAGAATGAACTGAAAGGATTGAGACACGTAGGTTGAGCACGAATTTTTTTTGTTCTGTATCTTTCTGTGGTCTGGCTCGAGGTTATTTCAGAAGTTTTCATCGAGCTGGCTCAGGTTTACCAATCACAAGTTTCATGTTAAATGTGGTATGAATACTGAAAATCATGATCAAGGATTCATTTATCAACTGCCATCTGTTTCGGAGTTTTCATTCTCTAAGTCTTTGTTTCATAGGGATTAAAATCATTATTTTAGTATACATTTTGATCAAATTTAATGAAATATGTAATTGAAAAGTTGTGAATTCTATAAAATATATAGTTAAAATTAATTGATAACTTTAACTTAAAATAAAATTTTAATTTTAATTTCTACCGAGACGGAGCTAAGTATAAACGATAGAATATTAATCTAATAAAGGATTATTCGCACAAAACATTTTCACGTGACATTTTTTTCGACGTTTTCACCCATGTTTATATATTTCATCGCCAAAATCATCACTTTCATCCATTTTTTCAATGAAAAGGCTGTGAAATGATGAATATATCCTTTATTTAAATTAAAAAAAAAATTACAACTGTACTTCTAAATATTTTTAAAAAGTACAAACGAGTCCCAAATAAATTATTATAAAACCAAAATAAAATTAAAAACAAAATCATCATCTTCTTCCTCAACCCCTCCCCCCAACCCCATTCTTACCCCCAAATTGCAAATCAAAGCAAAAATCACTACCACCGAACAACAGTCACCACCACAAACCTATTGGAAAAAATGAATAAATGGTTCACTTTTGACACAATTTTCGGTCGGATTCGTTGGTCCAATTTGGAAGATCAAAATTGTTCTGTGTCTCCTCCGTGAGAGCATCAAAATCATATATTTACTTGCCAAAATTGATGAATGAGAAATTGGAGCTCAAAAAGTTGATCATTGGAAGATGGTTTATGTGGGAAAATTGGATTTGTCCCAAATACGAAAAAGAAGAAAGCATGAACCACTTTATATACGGCTATACTTTAGAAAGATGTAATCATATGTAATATAAAGACTCTCTCCACGTGCGCACGCAGAGGTGCAAATCAAGGACCGAAATAGCTTTCGGACCTTGAACTTGTGTGCGAGTGCGACCTGCATACACGAATGTCGGACCGAACGAAGTAAAAGTTGGCTCGTTTGGAGTGTCTACGTTTTGCAATTTTTTGCTTTTTCCAACTGACTATTGAGTTTCTGAAATTGCTAAAACTCCAGTAGAAACTGAAGTGACTCCAATGCTTATTGCCATAGAGTTAATGACAGATTTATCTTATATTAAGACTCATTTTTTAACAATTCTGATACACCAGAAAAACACACGAAAATATAGTATTACAGTTTGCATACACGAAAATATACTGCATATTATTGTTCTGTCTGCATTCGTCTTGGTGGTGATATTGTTCGAATATTAACTCAGTTCGCCGAAATAGTTTCTGCAGTGCTCAGATTCTACTAGTTTTACCGTTGTATCTTGGAAAACAGACGTTTGAATTAAATTTCAAACACTTATGTTGAGGGGGCGAATCTGTTTTAAATAATTGTGCTTGCACAGGCCTCAGGTTGAAGATTCATTTCTTATTTATTTATTTCCTAAATTTTTATCTTAATTGTTCAACTTGCAGATTCATATGCATTTATATTCTTTTTGTGCTTCATATATTTTAACGTTTATTTGCTGCTTATGTTAATAATAAAAATCTAAAAAACTTTTACTAACATTCGGTTTGATAAGTGCATATACGGTGTTCTGCAATTTCGATATCTATAAGTGCAAAAATAGAAATATAAAACTATGTATCTAATTTCACTGCATATACAGTATATGCAAAATCGGTATATACAAATACGGTAAATTGTTGCATATACGGTATGTCGGTGCAAATACAATATGTTGCTGCAAATACGGTAAACTGTTGCAAATATGGTACGCTACTTGTAAATACGGTATACATAAATCCAATATGTAAATTGTATATACGGTATGAATGAATTCAGTTTCATCCATACTAATAAATTCCAATAAACTTAAAATAGATTATAAGAAAAAAATTGGTTTTTATACTGTTAGTTTTTAGAAACTAATTTTTTTTGTTTGACTTTCAGAAATGGCAACCGAATCGACCAACATGGATGTAATCCAAACTGTGCCTATTGGCAATCAGGTTGTGGGTTCTACCGTGGCTTAAGGCCCTAGTTCTGTTGTGACTCAGACTGTGGCTAAATTGTCAAGTCATGTTGTGAGTCAAACTGTAGCTCCAACAACTGGTCATACCGTTAATATTTGGGTTAATCATTGAAAAAAATCAGAGAAATTCAATGGCTTGAATTTCAAAAAGTGGTAATAGAAAATACTATTTTACCCGACCACTTTGAATCTTTTGAGATTCTTGACTGAGATTGCTTCAAAACTCAATGAGGGTGAGAGAGATGTTTAAGCAATCAATGCACTCGATACTTAGAAGCATTCGAATTTTTTGTATCGAAAATATATTATGAACAACTTAGCAGACACAGTATACAATATGTATAATACTATGAGAACTGTTAAGGAGTTGTGGGAGTTTTTGGATCGAAATATAAAACTGAAGATACCGGGGCTAAAAAGTTTATTGTCGACAGATTCTTAAACTATAAAATGGTGGACTCCAAAACAGTTATCAATTAAGAGTAAGAACTCAAAGTGATTCTTCACGAAATTTATGCCGAAGGGATGATTTTGGGTAAAACTTTTCAAGTGGCTGCAATTATTGAAAAATTACCCCTGGCGTGGAAAAATTTCAAGAATTATTTGAAACACAAACGAAAGAAAATAAACGTCGAAAAACTAATTGTGAGACTTTGAATTGAAGAAGACAACAAGAGTTTTGAAAAAAAGCAGTTCAATCCTGGTGTGGCTAAAGCAAATGTTGTGGAGCTTGATCAAAGTAGTAAGACCTACAAAAACAAGTCTGAACCATCCGATGACAAAAGGATCAAGCAAGGACCGAAAGGTAGAACCATATCAAACTACTTGGTTCAAAATGTACATATGATCCGACTCGGTTATGTCCTAGTGAGAACCAAACTAAATTGGGTGGGTATGTATTGTTTTGTGGGGCGTCCCCAAGAGCCATCATGCTTGCATATTTAGGCCATGTTTGCTGGTCATTATAAGGAGAAATTGGGAAAAAAATGATGGTTTGAATCTATTCATGATAAGGATTATTGATAGTTATCTTATGTGACATACATATGGCAATTTATTATTTGATACGAGAAGTAATAAAAAATTATCACATTAATAAATAAATAAAAAAACCGTTACATATATGTCAAGTATGATGGTTATAGGTAGTCCTTACTATGAATATTATTAATATGATTTTTTGGAGAACGAGTAATTAAAAATAGAAAAAAAAATTTGGATTTATGTGTAAAATATTTTACTGTGTGAATATGTGGTTGAAAATTGACATGAAAAATAAAGGATATAAATAAAGAGAGTCAAACAAGGGCTTAATTTCTTGCTAAATGGTTTCTTTATATTGTAATGATTTGCAATTTGAATTAACTTGAGAATTATCTTGCCAAGTTGGACCAAATCAAAGGTCTAATTAATACTTGATTAGTTATTTCCACGTTTTATCCAGAAGTTGGTTCAATAGAGACACGACCAAGATGATTCAGAAAAACACTTACTTTGTATAAGTCACTATCAATTATAAGTCAATTTGGGATTGGTTAAAACGAATGATCTGGAATGTCAAAGTCATGCATAGCAGTTGAAATATCAAGTTTAAAGTTTCAAACAACTGTCAAATAAAATGAAACCGACAAAGGACAAGAGTTACAGATAAAATCGCAATGCCACTCAATATGAAAATAATATATAATGTATAAGACTGTTAATTTTAATAAAATCGATATTTTAAGATGTGATTCTGCAACCCAAAAAGTTTGACAAACAATTCATTCTATCTCCGGATTTCGAGATTGGTAATTTCAAATTAGCGATCTTCATGTAATAATATGAACTGAAACCACAAATTAGTACATAAATCGATCAATCTAAAACTCAAACGATTAATTCGATCCATTTAAATTGAATTTAAACGACTAGATTGACTTTGAGATATATTGATGATTTTACTATCTTGGATGACAAAACGACAATTTCGATTTTTTTTCCTTGTTTTTGATTTGTTGACGTGTTTTTTCATCGTTGATTTAATTAGACTTCAGTAGTATTTCTATTTTTGGTATGTTTAAAGGATGATTTCGTAAAGTTGATCAATTAATGTAGAAAGATTGTGATTCTGGTATATGCTCGAAAGATATTGTTTTGATATTATTATATTTTGAAGTAACATATATTTAAAAGCAATTAACGTGTTGTGTAACTAAGCTAGTCATAAATTTGCTTGTTGGTCATAAGTTACTCATAATCAATGTCTTGATTTTTTTCTATTTGATACATCTGAAGCCCAAAGCAGAGTAATTTTCTCATTATGATCCAATAAGCAGTTGCTACTTCTGGATTTTTGGATCAAGTCACTTACTGGGCTACTTTTTCCTGTTTCCATTAAAAATAGTACTCTTTATTATTATTATTATTATTATTATTATTATTATTATTTATTTTATTTTTTTATGTTGGATTGTTTCACCTGGCATGCTAGGCTAGCCTCAATGCCACGGACATAAAGTAGGGATGGATTTAACAGAGTTTTTTTTGGATAAGGTAAGTGTATTATATCCAAAGTGTAAAAATAAGTACAAATCACAGGGGCATACCCCAGAAAACAATGCTAGGAATTAATGTCTTCCTAACAACAATAGCAAAATTCTAGAAAGTGCTCATATCCTAATAACGAGAACAAAAAATATCTGTAGAAAATCCCCAAGAGCGTTGGAGCCATCTATTTTCATTAGATGGAATCAAGCTACTGTACAAGTTCACTCGTGCACAAATAGTAAAAACAATAGCTTGAATAACAATAGACTCATTTTTAGGAGCCTCCCCATGGGTCCTAGCATTTCGTTCACGCCAAATAGCATAAATCGAAGCCGCAAACATTAACCGGATAACGATAGAGGACAATGACCTCCCATGAAATTGTTCCATCTAAGAGAGAGAATCAAGCCAACTCCGTTGAACCCATGGCAAGTTACATTTCACATGCAGAGCATTCCAAACACGCTCAGAAAATGGGCATGCAAAGAAAAGATGATCCAAATCCTCCATTGAACATCCACATAGTACACAACGCATAGATTGAATCAAACCAAAGCTAAGAAGCTTTGTTTGTGTATAGATGCCACCTTGAATTGCTAACCAAAGGATAAATGCATGTCTTGGAATACATTTAGGGAACCATACAATGTGATACCAAGTCACCCTAGGGCAGCGCAGTCGAAGAGACTCCCAAGCACTCCGAACAGAGAAGACTCCATGTACATCATCCTCCCATCGCAATACATCCTCTCTATTACTGTCCGGCCGAAAAGTATCAAGCGTAGCTCGCATCAAATCAGACAAAGCTGGGGAGCGAACTGATGGCCATCTCCAAGTATCACCCTCAACAATATCAACCACCTTAGCAAGTCTACTCAATCTGGATTCACGAATGAACCTCTCTCCAAGAATCTTTTCTAAAGGGCCAAGAGGATGTCAATTATCATACCAAAGTGAGGCACTTCTACCATTCCCAATTTTGAATTTCATTTTGTCCCTCCCTATATCCCGGAGTCCAAGAATTTTCCTCCAACTCCAAGAGCAATCCCCAGGACATTTCAATTCCCAAATGCTCCGTCCTCTAAGTAAATAACAACTTGTCCACGAAATCCAAAGAGAGGAGGCAGAATCCGTACAAAGGGACCAAAGATGCTTTAACATGGCAGCCTTATTCCAAATCTTCAAGCCCCGCAGACCCAAACCACCCTCCTCCTTAGGCATATAGATTTTTGCCCAAGCCACTTTAGCCCCACCGGTGCCAAGGTCACTACCCTTCCACAAGAAGGCCCGCAATGAATTTTCCACTTGCTTGATCACAGCCTTAGGTAAAAGAAATACAGAGGACCAATAGACCTGAATAGAAAATAACACCGACTCAATAAGTTGTAACCTCCCTGTATAGGAGAGCGCTCGACAGGTCCAACTCTTAGCCCTAGCTATAATATGATCCACCAGCATCTTACAATCCAAAGCCCTCAATTTGGTAGAGATAAGCGGAACACCAAGATAACGTACCGGTAGCACGCCCTCCTTATACCCTAACACATCGAGCAACTGAACCTTAAGATATGTAGAAACACCACTGGCAAATAAATTACTCTTATCTGGATTAGGAATAAGTCCAGAAAGAGCTTTGAATCGATTAAGGCATTCCCCAATGAGCGAGAGAGAACCAACCTCAGCTCTACGAAAGACCATAAGATCATCAGCAAAACATAAGTGAGTGATCTTCTCCTTCTCACATCTCCAGTGGTATTTGAAGTCCTGTTCAGCAACCATCAACCCCATTAACCCTGAAAAGACGTCCATAGCCAAGACAAACAAGTAAGGCGACAAAGGATCTCCTTGTAGCAGACCTCGCCCACCAGCAAAGAATCCATGCAGCTCTTCATTAATGGAAATCGAAAATCGAGTGGTGGTGACACACTCAGAAATCCACCTAACAACTCTCTCGGGAAAACCAAGCACCATTAAAACTGCAAAGAGGAAATCCCAACGAACAGAATCATATGCTTTCATGAGATCAACTTTAAGAACACACCTAGGTAATCCTCCCCTGCAGTGATAATTCCTCAACAACTCTTGGGAAAGAAGGATATTATCACTAATATGCCTACCTTTAACAAAAGCAGTTTGTTGAGCTCCAACAATGTCTGGGAGCACTATTTTAACTCTATTGGCAATCAGCTTAGCAATACATTTATAAATAGTATTACAACAAGAGATAGGCCTAAAATCCTTTACCTGAGAAGGATTTGGAACCTTAGGAACCAATGCGATTGTTGTAGCATTAACCTGCTTCAATAGTTGCCCCGAGTCAAAGAAGGACTTGATGGCACATAGAACATCATTTCCCACAATACTCCAAGTCCTCTTGAAGAAACCTGCATTTAAACCATTTGGTCCTAGAGCTTTGTTGTCTTTCAACGAGAACAAGACCTCTTTAATTTCCTCAAATGACACATCTCTATCAAGATTTTCATTGTGCTCTGCTGAGATGCTCTTTGGAAGAGCTTTTCGAAGCAAGTCCATATCTAGACTCTCACCACTACACTGCTGACCAAGGAGGTTTTGATAGAACGCAACAATGACTTCACTGACCTCATGCGGCTCCTCCACTCTGGTACCATCGTCTTTACAAATAGAAACCACCTTACTCTTGCCATAATGACTTTTCATAGCCTTGAAGAAGAACGCAGTGTTCTGGTCGCCTAAATTCAGCCACTTAACACGAGCTTTTTGTCTAAAAAAACCTTCTTCAGCCCTGCTCAACTCACAAAGTTTCTTTTGTAATCGAGCCTCCTCCCTATGTAGAGACGAATCCAAAGGAGATTGCTGAATCAAACACTGAACATGCTCTATATCAATTCGAGCTTGAGTAACTCTCGTAGGAAGTTCTGAAAAATGCTCCTTATTAAAGTCTTTCAAGGCAAGCTTTAGCTTCTTCAACTTTGAACACAGACAAAACATAGGGGTACCCACTACTGATTCACCCCAAACCTGAGCCACCAAAGGAAAAAAATCCGAATGATCCATCCAATAATCAAAGAAGCGGAATGGAATCTTCCTACGCGGTAACTCTGCAACCTTCACAACCATAGGCAAATGATCCGACACACCAGCAGTTAGAAATGTAGCTGACGATCCCGAAAATTCCTCCTCCTACTTCGAATTCACCAATACACGATCTAGTTTCTTGAGAGTAGGATCAGATACCTGCTTATTAGACCATATATATAAACAACCATCAAGCTTTAAATCGGCCAACCCCACTGTTGTCATGCAATTCCCAAGATCATCTTGCCATGCAGGCCAAGAAGAAGAACCACCTGCCACTTCTAAAGGGGAGACAACAGAATTGAAGTCCCCCATGACCACCCATGGCAAGTGTGCAAAACCTCCACACCTAGCTATGAAGTCATCCCATAGATCAACACGCTTAACTGGGATATTATCCCCATATACCACTGACACCACACAACTCCATTTACCATTACATGCATTTACACGAACATGGATAGCTTGAGCAGAGCAACCTACCAACAAGACATCTACATCAATTGGATTCCAACAAACCCAAATTCTACCAATCGGAGAACAATTATAGTTCGAAAGGACACTCTAAGAGTTGAAGATGGCATTCGCCACCTTATTTTGATTCTTCTCCTTAACTTTAGTTTCCACTAAACCACATAAAGAAAGTTTATTGGAAGTAATAAGGTTCTTTACTTCAGATTGTTTGACGGGGTCGTTTAACCCTCTGACATTCCAACATCTAAATAACATAATTAAAGTCAATAAAAAGAATCACAACCTCAAAATGACTAGCGCCAATCACAACCTCAAAATGACTAGCGCCATCTACCTCCCCTAGGGGAGTGATGCTTTTTACCTTTCTTATGTTTGCCTCCTAACCCATTCTTCTTTTTCTGAAGTGAATCTCTAGCTTTCATAGCTAACGTGTTAGACTGAGGAACAGAAGTATCACTATCATCTTCATCTAGAGTGGCAAGAGGTTCTGGAGAAACTTCACCTACTTCTCCAATTTGAGAAGTCTCAATAGGCACAAACGACACCTCCTGATGCAAATTAGGAGCACTAGGTGAAGATGATTTATCAACATCTACATGAGCCACATTGGCAACCACCAGATCAACCTCTCCCTGGACCTCCTTAGAAATAGGTACAGCAACCCCATTATCAACACTAACTATCGACTTTCTCTTATGTGAGACATGGGTCCATTCATCCTCAATAGGTGGTTTCTCATTAGCTACACCACTTTGTCCAGCCTTATCTTTAGCAACCCAAACCTTGGCAAGCTTACCCTTACTCTCACTAGGCATGGTTTGAGAAGAGCAATTGTGGCCAAATACCCCACACTTCGAACATTTAATTGGAACCCATTCAAACTCAGCACGAATAGTTATCCAATCCCCATTCGCACAACGGAAATCGAATTCCTCCACTAACTCATCCAATGCATTAATCTCAACACAAACACGTGCATAGCTGAGACGTTTACATGTAAGAGTGATGACATCTGCCCGTAAAGGACGCCCCACAGCACTAGCTACATGACTCAATCCCTTCGTTGTCCAGTACTCAAAGGGAATATTATAAAGCTTCACCCAAACAGGAATGCAACGCAGATTCTCCTTAGCCAGAGTCATATTAGGTTCCCAACGCTTCAGAATAAGTGGCCTGTTAGCCATATGCCAAGGCGCTCCTTCAAGAACTAAAACAGCTTGACGGAGTGAATCAAACTTGAAAAAATAGAACCCAGCATCTGAGGATAAAACCTCCTGAAGACCAAATTTGCCCCACAATTTATGCGCAATAGAATTCACAACGGGAAAAGCTAATTTCTTGCCCACAAAGGAGCCAACCAAAGTCGTCCTCCACACTGCAAAAGATAATTACTTCTACAAAGTGTTTTATGTAACTTAGCATGAAATGAATAATATGGAATTATGGAATGAATTGGAATCACAAATACACATCAAAGGGGTTCTATATATAGAAGATGAAGAGTTGTGGGTGAAAGGACACATCCCAGATCCAGCTTTTTTCATGGAAATTTGCAACACTTCATTTCGAAAAATTGCAATACTTCATTATTCATACTTTGGACTGCAATTTCTCATTCATCCGAAATTGGTTTCGAGATTCTAAATATACCACGACGATCTATTCGACAAGTATATTAAGTTTGCCTATTTACTTTTGTAATTTGATCATCGGATCAAGTTCAAACATTCGACCGAAGTTGACACGAAGTCACACCTTTTCATTTTCCTAATTTTACTATTAACCAATTTTTGATTAATTTTTTAACAAATTCCAACAAAAATTGCCAGTTTATTGATTCTATGGTAAATTTCAATGGAGGTAATTGGATGGGAAATTGGAGGAAAGGGAATTGAAAAATCTATAAAAATTTCAAAGCAGTTTTAGGGGTGGGATGGGAGATTTGGAGAAGAATATGATGAAAGGTTTGGGTTTGTGATTGACACAAATGAAAGATTTAGATATAATCCGCAATAGATGAAAATTTTGAGGTCTCAACAGCAATTATCCCTTTAATTGTAGATGGATTTAATGCCTCTACTAACAGATTTGGACGATTGGGATCTTCCACACATAAAAGCTCATTTAGAGAGTTTTTCGCCAATCTGAAAAGATATACAAGTATTCCATAATAGAAGCAAAGATTATGGGAGTTTTGCGCCAATTACCTTTTTATAAATTATAGTGGTTGAGTGATCCTTTAAGTGAAGAACAATTTTAATGAAATGATCTTAAATGTACACGTAGTAAGACACTTGGCTGATCTCTCTCTTTTTTTTTTTTTTTTAAAATAAATATATTGAATAACTGATTTACACACTCTCGTTATTCCATAAAGGGGATATCTTTCCTTTGCAATTTATTTGACGTTTTTTCGTTGACACATTTTTCATTGTTGACTTAATTAGACTTCAATGGTATTTGACTTTTTTTGGTATGTTTGAAGGAAGATTGTGTAAGTTAATCAAATGTTGAAAGTAGGTGATGCTGGTATGTGTTCGAAAGCTAATGTTTTAATATTTTAATATTTTTATATTTTGAATTAACATATCGAGCAATGTTCGGATAAATTCTGCAAACATATGAGATTGATAACAAGTAAATGAGTAGAGTACTGTCCTACGGGTAATAATTTCTAATTCAATTGTATTTTTTTTTTTATCAAATTCGAATTGTTGTAACACAAAAGAGATTATGTTGTAATTATTCTAAGAATTATGTAAAAAAAAAAACATTAGATTTTATCAAATTACGGAATGAATGTATTGGATTTAGAATTCACTTATTGTTATCTATTTCTAATTCTCAACTATATAGTTTAGTGTTATTCATATATTCATGATAATTGATAATCCTCTTATATTCAATTCCCCCCACCCCCCAACAAAATAAGTCAACTCTAATCTAAACATGATCCGATCATATTCATTGTTCGAATTCATATGAATATAACACATATCATATATGTTATTTTTAGTATTGATTATTCATGCGTTAATCATGCAGTGTTTTACTTATTGAGCCTCTCAAAACTATAACAAGTAACTAATTATACAAATGTTGTGCATTATTCAAAAATGCAACGAGCATACAAGATTAATCAAGAAGCACAAGAATTATTAAACTACATGTCTTTGAATTAAAAATAAATAAACAAATGGTTCATCTCATCCAATAAAAACGAGGATATAGCCCAGCATAATTATATGTGAATTACACAAAGAATTGCGAAAGGACATCACCTAGGTCATAGAAGAATATAAAAATCTTAATGGAGAATCAATATCTTGATTTCGATCGTAAATCTTCAAATTCTTGTATAAATTATCTTGAATTCCTTGCTAGCTTTGATCCTCTCTCTCAAAATTGTGTGAATTGGTCCCTTCTTCTTAATGAATATGAACTAAGAACCCAACAAGAAATCCCCTAATTTCTATCCCATGTTCTGTACCTAAAAATTAGGACAAAATCGCATGAAATTGGCTTCCAAAAAGTTCTTTCCGCTAAGGAAAAAAAAAAAACTAACCAACCATATTGGCCGAAATATAGCCCACGTGCGCGCGTCGTACATCCTCTCGTGCACGCATCATGAGGCCATGTTGGTCTCCGGTTTGGTGAAAACCCAAGCGGCTAAATTTATAATATGGTCCCTAAATTTTCAGAATGTGCATTGTGATCCTTATTTTGTTTCTTTTCTGTCATTTGCCTTTCCATTGCATCCAATTGACCCCCAGACCTCTCCAATCACCGTTTTGTGGTACGAAATAACTATTGAATATTTTCATTTTTGTCCTCAAACTTTGAATTTCTTCCTTTTCGTCCATTTTTTTGTTTATTTCTTCTAATTCCACCGTTTTGCATCAAGTTTTACTTATCGAATAAGATTAACGCAAAATTAAGTCATAATTCATCCAAATTAATAACAAATATTTCAAATGAATGGCCTAAATAAGTGTACAAAAAATACATTTATCAAGTAAAATATATTTAAAAGAAATCAACGTGATGTGTTACTAAGTTACTCATAAATTTGTAATTTGATCATAATCAGCGTCTTGATTTTCTTCTATTTGAAACCTTTGAAGCTCAAGCAGAGTAATTTCTCATTCTTTTCTAATAAACCAGTTGCTACTTTTGGATTTTTGGATCAAGTAACTTAATGGGCTGCTATTTTCATTAAAATAGTATAATCTTCTTTCTTTTTCTGGATGGTTTCACTTCGACCTGAAATCCATGCATTACATAAATATTCATATATGAACTTGGGAGATTGTTATTACGCCTCGCATGACGATGCTTCATTCAAAGGCACATGGCAAAGGAACGCGTCGGTGAAGTGGCGATCTTAGTTGGACCTGTTTTGCATCCGAACGATGTTGATGGACCGAACCTATTGGTGGTAATTGACCCGTGTTGTCAGGGCGGTTAGCAGAGGCTCTCATGAGGAGATCTTCATGTAAAGATTCTGTGGCAAGTGGGGTGATGTGATAACTCATTGAAACGCCTGCTCCACTTAGCCAGCAAGTCTAGACTAGTCTTACGTGGCAAGCCTAAAGCTGTAAAACCTCTATTACACTCAATGCAATATGGCCTAGGAGTGATTGATTGACATCAACGATGAGAGAATCTAGCCGCAGGGATGAGGTCACGCACATCTTCATCCAATGGTCTACATTTGCCATCCTTTACTAAAAAAGCTCCTAGTTTGCTCCATCAAAGGGTAATGTTAGTTTGATACAAGAATCCTTCCCTATATTGTCTTATGTTGCATGTCCAGTTCCTAACCCTTTCTTCTACTTGATATATATTTGTGCCTCAAACGTGCCCTACATTCAATTATACATATTCAATCATACTGACTTGATTGTCGGAGTGTCTGTGGCTATCCCCCACCATCGGAGTTTGGCCATACGTTCTAACGAGTTGTCCAAGTGTGTAGGATGAAAGCTCGCATGAGCATTGCTGGAGTTAGAATCTATTGACTATGCCACCTCTACAAAAAGTGGGGTCAACAGGGCATATGGTGATGTGATTCTTCGAAGAGGAAAAAAGACTTATTCGATGCCCGTTTATTCCATTTTAAGTAAGTTAACAATATAATATTGCGTATTACTAAAATGTAAAATAAAATAACAAAAAACAAGTAAAATAGCAACACATGTATGTCACTAAATGTAAAATATGGAAATAGAGTAAAAAATAAATAAAAAATAAAACTGCAATATTGATAATGTTACTCAATGTAAAATAACAAAGTAAAGTTGCGGGGAAATATTTTTCAAGTTTCAAAGGAAGGTGGGTAGTTGTGCAATTATCCCTTTGTATTTCAAAGGCGTGCTTCTAATGTTTTATAAGTACTGGAGATACAAATTTCGATAAATTAAGCCATCATTTAGATACATATTTAATCTTAATCACACACTCATAAATTAAGAAAACAATACAATTTTAACTCACGAAGATAAGAGATTATAAAGTTGTCTATTGTTTTGTAAATGGGTATTTGGCGCAAAATCTCCTTATTCTTTGTCTCTATTGCGAAATATCCGATATCCTTTCAAATTGGCAGAAAATCCTCCTAGATGATTTTTTACGTGTGAAAAAGGCCCTCTATTGTCCATTCCATTAGTTGAGGTATTAGATCCAGCCAAAATTAAAAAGGAATAAATGCAGCCTGAATCCCAAACCTTTCAGATTATTATTATTATTATTAATTTTGTCTGAATTAACTTCTATACTAATGAATTTGGATAGCAGCGAGACTTCTATATGTAAAAGGTCATTTAAGGGAGTTTTCTGCCTATTTGAAAGGATGATGGAGTATTCCGCAATAGAAATAAAGGTTGCGGCGATTTTGCATCAATTACTCTTTTGTTAATTATAGTGGTTCAATGATCCTTTTAGTAAAGAACAATTTTAATGAATGAAACGATTTCAAATGTACACTTAACTGATCTATTTTTGATATTTTGAAGAACTGATTTACAAACTCTCCTTATTCCATTTTAAGCGGATTTCGTCAATTCAATTTTGCTTCAACGTCAATTTCAATCAAATGTAGCGTAATTAGAGAAAATTGGCAAAGTATACTTCCACAACCATCAATTTGTTGGCCCACCTATCGAATTCTTCCACGTGTCACATTGCTCAGGCTTCACGTTTAAGCCTGCCGGCGGCCGACCCTCAACAAACTTAACCGCCTCTGATTTATTTAACCATTTGACATCGTATTCCAATTTATGACTTTGTAATTCTTGCCCCCTGGATTTTGTGTAATTCACTGAAATGCCCTTGACCGTTGTTACCTAAAGTCGGTTGGTTAATTGTTTGGTCAACCAATTTTTATGTTTGAATTACTTTAAAAAAGGGAAGTCTAACACCACTTTGTAAATAATCAAAAACATTTATTAGGCTAATTACAATATTAGACAAATATTTAATATTTCGTGCCTTTTTGACTATGATAATAATCAAAGTAGCGTAAGAATCTGATACTTTGAAAATGAAAATTTGAATTAAAAATCCACCCAAAAAAATTAATCGTTGAAGTTCCATTAGTGCTTGCCGTTGGAGAACAAAACCACTTTATCATAATTAATACAATTTCTTGTAAATATGGGGATCGGACAAAGACTTTTCTATTTCTTCTATCCCATTGGACAATTGGATAACTGCTACAACTTAAATTTTGATCGAGCTAGTTTGGATGAGAGGTCGTCTGCTCCAACTTTTTTGACCCAATAAAATCAATTTTTTTTACCCTTTTTTCCCTCAGTTGGGACCCGTATGTGAGACAATTGGTCAAAAAAATAGGTTGCAACGGTAATATAAATCCTTTTTCTCCTAAAAAAAAAAATTGGTACCAGACTGCCTCTAAGTCAAATAGCTTTCACTTGGCATTTGTATGCGTTTAATTAATTTTAGTTTATTAAGTCGTTTGATTTAGATAAAAATCAAATTTGTAATAGATATTGATAAAAATTAATGAAATATATGGTTGAAAAATTATGAACCTCATAAAATGTGTGATTAATATTAAATGTTAACTTTGAATTGAATTTTAATCCACTTTTTTAATGGATCGAGCTAATATAATTCGCATCAACGTAGAATGAAAAACATGGTCAACAGATAATAACAAATATCTTGTTTTGTAAATCAAATTTGGTCATATTAGTAATTTTCAATCAGGAAAAAGGATATTTATGAATCTTTATTTATCATTATTCCATTCGCCCAATTTCTAACTAATTCATTGAATAAATCAGCCATCCACTCCATATATAAATACTCATCAGTAGTTGTTAGGCGTGTAAGGTGTGGTTTCTGGTTACACCTAAAATGGAGCAGAAAATTAACAAGGAAGACGGATTCGTCGGCGGAGTACCGATTCACAGCCAAGTTCGGAAAATCAGGCAAGAAATGGAGAAGATCAATCACCCAGCGCTCCAGCAGCCGGAGATCAGACCGGTGGTTCAGGAGATCCACCAGCAGAAGCGTTGCCGATCGCCGCTAGGATTAACACAGCGACCGGTCTCAGTCGGCAACTAATGGAACAGTGGGATAAAAGTATCAAGTGGTTCTCTATTTCCGATTTTCTTTCTTCCATTCTTTTCGTTTTCGTTAAGTTTTTAGTTGTACATAATTTGGTGTAGTATCAATCTGGGAAGAAGAGAACTTTTTCAATTTTATGATTTCAGAATTAATCTTAGAACTTAGAATTGCGTTTCAAAGATTTTAGCAAAAAGCCTCGATCCGAATAATTGATTTATCTAACCAAGATTACAAAATTTTAGCGAAAATTTTCATTTTAATTGCTTTAATCAAAGTTAATCCGTGAATTTGAATATTTTTTAGTAGCCTCTTATTGATCTAACTAATAAATGTAGATAGAACGATCAACTCGAAACAAACTAACATTAGTTACTTCTTTTATACTCAAAGATATTATGGCTACCTTAAGATCCATCAAAATGACTAAGGTTCATGTTTGTGTTAAGGGTAGACTTCGACACAAAAGTATGTTTCTTGAAAGCACTGTACTCAAGGGCTCGGCTCGAAAGGAACAATGCCTATCGAAAATTTTGAAATCAAATAGAAACAAACTCTTATGCACGGAAGATAGTATAATTTTCACTTGATTTATGATGACAATTTACTTTGAGACGACTTTAATTTTCAGCTTACCAAAATTATATGGGCATAATTGGTTAGGCATTTCTTTTTGCTTCCTTTTCATAGAAGAATTTCCTGAAAAATTATCTCAAGGCCACTTTGACATGATTCTGAAAGGTCAAAAGTTGCTTTCGAGACTATGATATTGCTTTTGAATTCAACTTGTAAAGGAAGTTGGCTTAAGAGAAAGCTTTTCTACAGGAAGTAAAAAAAAATTGCTGTGTGTACAGTGCTGTACACGTATAGCACTTTCACAATTGTGGAGCCAACGATTATTTTAATTGTGAGTCCGCTCTCTTGTATGTGAGAGAGCTGTCAATTATGTCAATTGATGTTAAAATTGATGTACTTGTAGCATTGTTCAAAGCAAAATCACTATCAACTGAACTCGTATGACAATTTGCATAATGCCTGATGTACAGGCTCTGGTTCATGGGCCTGTACAGGCCCCCTCACATGCTGTGTGAGGGGGTGGGTGATTATTTTTAAAAAAAAATTTACCCCACCCCCATAATGTGTGTGGCTTGTGCAGTAGAATTCAAGACAAGTTAGTATAGTGACGTTGAAAAAACGTGTCAATAACAAAGCATAATTATAGCCATAGATTGAAAACACGTGATCAAACAACATCCACCAAAGGACGAGAAACAACACGACACTGCTTCATAAGGGTGAGAGTGGGGACACTCTTATTTTAAGACACGCAAACATACACAGAGAAAAGAGTTGACATCAAAAGCACTAGTTCAATTCTTATTTAACTCAATCTCAGACTCTTTGATCAATCTGAACAAGGTTTAGTGCAGAAACAGCGACGGCGGAAGCCCCTGCAGTGGCCAACAGGAAAACCCTCCGTCTGGCACACGGAGGCGCAATTGGCATTTCTCGCACACGGCCCTTTGAACCTTTGGCTTTGGGACTCGCATATCCTTGCCTCTGCCACCATCATTGGACCTGTTTCTGTAAACAGGGGAAAATTCAGGAGTTTGAGTCAATACGGGCGGTCGTTGACCATCTACCGTCGATCGCAATAAAATATTAAGAGTTCGTTTGATAATTTTTTATTTTCTTTGGTAAAAAATGCATTTTTGAACAGTGATTTGAAGAAGAAGGTGTTGCTAAAAATAAAGAAATTTTTTGAATTTGCATATAATATTATTTTATTGAAAAATGTGTGAATGAAAAGAAGAGGTAAAAATATATTCTGAAAAAAATAGAAATCGAATAAGGCCTAAAGTTTAAATATAACAATTATTTTATTCAAATTGAACATATATAATTTTGTTATAAGAATAAACATGACTCATCAAATGATATTGTTGCCAAGTTTTGTATAATTAAAAGGAAGAGTGCGGATTCTAGTATTTACAATTGTTCTTGGCTTAAACCAGTTAAAACCTAATAAATATTTTTTGGTAAAATAAGTGACACAAACAAAGAAGTACCACAATGGCTAAGTTGGTAATTACTTTTGCAAGAGTGTACAGGTTCGAATCCCTTTGTCTCTAACCAGCTGAGCTACAAGGAGGATTGAGAACAAAGCTACTTACCAGTAATATATGGTAAAACTTTAATCTGTTGTCAAAAAAAAAAAATTTCTCCTACCGAATCCAGCACGCTCGACCGCGGGTGCTCGCCAGGTATTGGATTCGCGCCTGCATGTAAATGTAATCACATAAACGAAATTAAGCTGCAACGTAATTATCTAGAGCAAAACAAAATATTTCACTTGACAAATTAACACAAAACCCTCATTGCATGTGGTCGACCAAGTTGTAGAGGAAATTGTAACAAATTAAACCCTAATGCCAAGATATGTAGAATTCATGATTTTCACATATGAATTTAATTGATCAAGAAATATATCTTGATCCATAGCAATAATTGAGAAATTTAAATCAGCAAAAAAAAATAAAAATTGTTAATTAAAGAAACTGTTCTCTCACTTTTCCTCTCTGTAATTGAATGAATTAATTGATGTATTTCATTCACATTTATACAGAGAGAGGTAGTCTCTTATGGGCCATAAAACTCTCGACTTTATATCAAAATGGATAGTTATAAAACTGCTACTTCTCAATTAGGCCAATAGGATTTTAGCAATATTAACTACTTTTAATTAATTCTTTAATATTACATGGCAACAAAATAATTGGTTTTACAGAAATCAAATAAAAACCCTAACGTCGAGTATAACTATGAGAAACTGGTTTACCATTGGCCAAGCAAAGCATCAGAACGAGCATAGCAGTTGCAAATAAGCTAAGAAAACGCCCCCATTTTCTTAGGACTTTTTGTGTGTGTGTGTGTGCGCGCGTGTGTGTTAATGTGTTTTTGCAAGTAGAAATTGCCTGTGTTTATAAAGGCTTCGTGCAAAGTTTATAACATCCACTTTTACTATTTCGAATAGAGGAGGGGAAAACAAAAAAAATCAAAGAGACTAATCGTCGCTGATTAACAATGCACTAGCCCTTCTCTATCCCTTTTTTTCCTGGTAATCCAGCATTTTTCAATAAAGTAAGTTAATTTTGTGTTAAATATATGGAGTACTCGGTATTATTTGGTGGTTGTATATAATTTTGAGATTTAGAAGAATAATATGTCATCGACATTAAATTTGTTAAATATGTACCGTTCATTTTCCTTTAATCAATTTATTTTCTCCCCGTATAAAAGATATTAACACAAGCTTCTTTTTTGTGTAGAGAGACATGAATTCATAAATAAATTTTACTATTTTTCGTCGTTGATTTGGTAAAATCATATAAAGATAATTAGATGTAACTCTCACTAAGAATGAAGCATGTTGTTTATTTACTCTTAATTTTATGTCACGCATTATTATTGTTATCCATAGTACAAATATAAGCGTTAAATCAACAATAAAACTAAACCAAACTAGATGTAACAATTTATAAACTTTCTTTACGTACCTAACTTATTTATCCACTGTTTGGTAGAAATTAAATTCATATTTTTAACATAGTTTGATAAAAGTTGATGGAATGTATAGTTGAAAATTTATGAATCCTATAAAATTCGTAATTAAAATTAATTATTGACTTCGATATAGATTTTAATCAGATTTTTAGTGGTACCAAACATGACTTAATTCTATCCACCCGTGTCTAAATGAAATCACTAGATTTTCAACGTGTTCATATTTTTGCACACATATATATTTTTTTCTTTTTAAAGATTGTCTTTTTGCTTCTACTCATTGAAGAAGGAAAAAGGGAACCCCGTTTGAATCTCATTTTAATGAGATTTTTCTTCTTATCTCATTAAGAGAATGAATAAAACAATTAAAAATTCAAAAGTTATATCAGCTTTGTCAGAATCCGTACACAAAATGATGTCATTGCCAACAAATTTGAAATTAATTCAAACAAGGGGGCCACAAAAGTTGAAAATGAGGCATGAAAAATGAGGAATTAATGGGTGCCAAACGGGAATATTTAGGCTTTGTTTGTTAATTACCATTACATCACGTTCTATTATATTGTTTTTTTTATAGTATTTATTTTCAATCACACATTTTTCATTTAAATAATACTATACTTAAATAAAAAAATTCTTCTTTTTTAATTACACATTTCAACATCAATTACTGTTTTATAATATATTATTCACAAATAATGAGACACAAACACCTCGTTAATGTGTTTGATAATTTATGATGTCTGTCGGTGACAATGCTGGACGGTCCATCCAGGGCGTTGAAATGGCGCACCCTATTGGAGGGAGCGTCTAGGGGAGTGCCAATTAGGATCCTTGCCTGTCCAAATAGAATTATCCAGATTAACTTTTGGTGCTATTCAAAACACAACGCGTTCACATGAAGATTTTGACACAAAAGTGAAAAAGGGTCTCTTTTAACCTTTAGGTCATTTATATTCTTTGAACACAGAAGCACAAAAGTATGTATGTATATATTGTTTTCTATATTTATGCATTTTATCTTTTTTTGTACAATTTCTCTCTCTCTCTCTCTCTCTCTCTTTTTCTTCTAAAATCATAGGTTTGTGATGTATATAAATCTGAGTAAAAAGAATAATTTAATTTTTTTTTAAATTTGTTTTCTACCTACTTCTTCTACACAATATTCTTTTAATTTATTAGTTAAAATTTTTTTGGTGGCCCTAATAGTTGTATCTCTTGTTGGTTTTGATTCTACATCTTTCTTAATCTTATCATCCCATGATGGAGGTACCTTCCTATATAATCTTTCTAATATAGGTTCATCTAATGCTAAACTTTCTACATGATAAGTGTGTTTTTGCAAACTTATACCTAAATAAACTTAAATATTGATTAAATGAACGAATTTTTATTCACTATTATATAATTATTGCTTTTGTAGGTAAAAATCCCTCAAGGAAAAAGAATAAGGCAAAATAGAACGAAAAGGGATCAAAAGCGTATAAAATTGTGAAGTTGGGACCAATATGCATGAGTGCCCACAGTTCATGGACCTAGAGTTTGAATTTTGGAGAGCAAAAGTGATACGGAAATCAAAATTCGAAGACCAGATTGTACATGATCAAAGCTAAGGGGCCTTGTGTGCAATTAAATGGAGGACTAAATTGGAAAAAAAATGAAGAACCCCTCTCCCCGGCGCACGTGTACGTAGGCTTATTATGGTGCATGTGTGGGAAGCCATTGGAGATGTACCGAAACCAAAATGTTCTCAAGGCACGTGCGGGCGCTGCCTTCCGAATGGGCAAATTGTCTATTTTTCATGTAAAATTTGGGACTTCCTTTGCAATTTCACAGAGGCGATTTTTGACCATTTAAATACCGATTTGTTGGTCATTTCTAAGGCTTCTTTGGCTGGGACTTCTTCCTCTTCCATTTTTCTTTCTTCACTCTTTTTCTCTTTTTTTTTTCTTTTTTTTTTCTTGGCATTTTTGGAGTGAAATTAAGAGTACAAGGAGAATACATCTAAGGATTTTGAGAAATATTTGAGAAAATCATAGCCAAGCTTCAAAAAGGGGTTTTATCTATATCTTTTTATTTCCTCCACTATTTTTGTCATATTTGCAATGTATTGTGTAAAATACTCACCTTTTTGTCATATATTTAACATGAGCTAAATATTTGTGTTGGGATTTATGATATTAATTTAACATAACTTTTAATTAATTTTAATATTTGCTTTTCAGTGTTAAGTTATTTGTTTTCATGTGTTTTCACTATTATTAATGCATTTTTATTTATGTGGGTAATGAATGATTATGTTTAGTGATTTATACGTTGTTCAAGAGAAGATTGTGCATTTTAGACCAAATAGTAGAAATCCTAAGTTGTGTAGGAGATAATGATATACTCCTAGGAGATAATGATATACTCCTAACCATTGGTGACTCAATGAGCTATTTTCACAAAGATTTAATACGATTTTTTTAATTTTAATCGACATAGAGATATAGTAGGTTAAACAAATTAAGTAGGGTTAATTTCGCTCGAGAGAGGTAATTAACTAAAATTGGAAGATCATGTCTAACATTGTAAATGAATAATTTGTTAATTGGCTTGTAAAGAAATTAATTAGGCGACGATTTAACGAAACCATGAACCCTAACTACGTCTGCTTACGAAATTCCCATGATTATATATATATATTTGTTATTTTCCAAAACCAAATATTTATCGTGTGTTTGTTTTTATTGTTAACATTTAAATTAATTAAAGTTGTGTAATCGAAAGTAAACATTATTCGAGGGATCGATAATACGAATTCAAAAGGTCCACTTTATTACTTGAACGCTATTCGTGCACTTGCGGTATATAATTTTAGCGAACAATTTTTTGGCGCTGTTGCAGGGAAGTGTTTTACTTTGATTACCACTTTTGTTAATTTTAGTTTAACAATTTCTTTTTATTTATTTTTAAGTGCTTTTAATTTTGTATATTTTGGCTAAGCCCCGCGTTGCTAATCTATCTTGTGTTGGTATTCTTTCATTTTACATTTCAACTATATTGCATTATTCCCATCTTGGTAAAGTAATAAAGGGTTTGCAATGTCTAGTATTTATATGACTATGGATTTATGCTTCATGCAATGCATTGTATAGGGCAATGCTTGTATTCTTGCACCGATGCCTCAATGTCAAAACTTTTTTGGTTTAGACAATATTTGAAATGTCGAAAACAAGAACTGGACAATTTCGATGAACGTTATATGCTCGTAGGAGATTATGTACCTAATGATTGGGACGAGGACATCAAATTTACTGGAAATGGTCCTCCATTTTGGAACGAGAGGGTACTTGCAAAGTATTACAATGAACTTGTCAAGTTGGATGAAGAAGGCATTCTTGTGGGAGATTACAAATATTGAGATGGATTTCAAAATTGAGGGTATAATCCACTCGATGGAGTTGATAGAAAGACTTGCTATTGCCGCTATTGCCCGTGGAGTTAGATGACAAACCGGTCATTCAATCCACATATGAGTCAACTATTAAAGAAGAATTTGAAGACAATGAAAAATCAATCATGACGGAGCTAAATGAAGATGTGGCAATCAATGAGGAGAAAATCGACTTACATTCTTTTGACTTGGTTGATTGCCAAGAAATTGATTTTGTGATTAAACCCGATGAGGAGATAGAAATCTTCATAGTTGAATTTGAATTTGATGAAAAAGGCAAGTCCTATAATATGGGAAGGGGCAATGTTGAGTTTTGGAGATTTAAAAAAGAGTGGAACAAAGCCAAACGAAGGAAAATGAGCCAGGCATCCAAAGCCTTTTTTAAGTGCCCATGATTCAATGACCAAAGTCAAGTTAAAGACTAAAAAAAAAGTTTGTTGGGAGGCAACCCTATTTTTTTAACGTTTAATATTTTATTATATAAATATACTAATACTTTAGCTCCTAAATTTTCCATATGAAATCATTTTACTCCTGCCGTTATTAGTCCTAAATGAGTCTTTTGAAGATTTTTATTGACAATTTCTTTATAAGATTCTTTTTTTATTAGATCTAGGGATATAAAATGATCTTCATATGTATAAGAAACATATCTTTCACCATAATGTTGATATATTAAAGATTTGCATAATGCCCTTGACCGTTGTTACCTAAAGTCGGTTGGTTAATAGTTTGGTCAACCAATTTTAAATTTGAATTACATAAAAAAAGGAAAGTCTAACACCACTTTGTAAATAACCAAATACATTTATTAAGCTAATTACAATATTAGACAAATATTTAATATTTCGCGCCTTTTTTTATTATGATACCAATCAAATTAGTCTCAGAATCTGGTAGTTTGACAATGAAAATTTAAATTAAAAAACTCCTCTAAAAAAATTAATCGTTGAAAGTTCCATTAGTGCTTCCCATTGGACAAGATATCCACTTTATCATAATTAATACAAAAAATTGATTTTCTTGTAAAAATGGGGATAGGGCAAAGACTTCTCTATTTCAATTCATTCTATCCCATTGGACAATTGGATATAACTACTACGACTTAAATTTCAAATTTGTAATAGATATTGATAAAAGTTGATGAAATATATGATTGAAAAATTATGAGCCCCATAAAATGTGTGACTAATATTAATGGATCGAGATAATAAAATTCAGATAATCCACCTTGAATTGAATTGAGTTTTAAACCACATTTTTAATGGATCGAGCTAATATCGTTCGGATCAACCTAGAACAGAAAACGTGGTCAATAAATAATAACAAATATCTTGTTTTTTAAATCAAATTTGGCCATATTAGTAATTTTCAATCAGGTAAAGGGATATTTATGAAATCTTTTATCATTATATACTAGTAGGTTGAACATGCATTACACGTTAGTTGGTTAATGTTAAAAATAAGTTTTTGAGAAATTTATCTTTCATACTTGCATGTGCACACGTCTGTAGATATTTATTCTTGTAAAGGCGCAAGAGGGCTCAACTTTTAAAAAGAAATGAATTCTCCAAAATTGCTATTGAATTACATAATATTATTGCAAAACATACTCACCCGTTGGCCGTTCTAAACTCATCGGAATTCGAGAGACAACACCGAAGGCAATTTTTTACTCAGAAAGATAAATTATAATAAAATTACGAATTATGATCATAAAAACAATAAATAGAGTATGTCCCGTCCTCAAATTGACCTAATAGGCACGATTGTCCAATAGAGAAGATGTCTTCCTACATTAAATTCTATGAAATTTTGAATCAAGAGAGAGATAAACACACATATTAATAAACGCTAATGCTACTCGAACAGGACTATGGATTGGATTTTCGGCCACTATTTTTAAACCTTGTCACCAGCCCCATTTAAGCGGCAAAGCTCATTAATAAATACTATCCTTTTTACGCATACATGCATATGAGTACGTATTGATCATTTATATCTCGTCAATGACCAGCATATATCTTCTGCTAAATAAGAAAAATGTTTGGCATGGACTTATTGGTAAATAGTAATGGTTCAAAAAATAATAACATTACACATTTATTGAATTTAAGCCCAGTTAATGAAATCAAAGAAATCAAAAAACTACCCAAAACATTATAGAAAATTTGCTACTAACTTATTCCTAGCTTACACAATCTATTTCGATGCAGGACTTAAAAAATAAAACAAGAGCACTAGACAAATCTTTATTCTAATAAAACTGAACAACCAAATCAACTCAAAATACAAGCTTTTACCATCAAACCAATGACTTCAAATCTAATTTGTTTGTAATAAGAATGTATCCTATTACGCCTATAAATTATCATCCCATATTGGGCCATCTTACCAAAGCCGAGGCTCTAAAGAGGCCAGCCAAAGTGCCACCAAGGCCTTAAGAAGTCCAATCAAGGTGTCTATTATTATGCTTATATGATCACCTCCTTATTGGGCTTAGCCTTCGGCCCACCAATCCGTTTGGCCCATTTCACTCACATTTCTATATTATATATATGGATTGATTTCACAAATTGAGGTAGGTCTTTAACTCTCTAACCGAATCCCCCATCTTTCTACTATTGCACTATATATTTATCTTCGTCCGGTTGTTGACTTGACCGTCGGAGTGCAAGCGATCGCTGGACCTTTTTCTTGTCTAGTTGTCTTTGCCTCTTGATGGGGTGCTACGTGTGCAGATTTTTAGGGAACGAGGCCGAGCATCTATTGGAGCCATTTTTGGAGGTCAACAGATTGGCGCCATTTGTGGGAACCAGTACATTAATCGCGTCATACCACGTACAAAAAAGGTCATAGAAAAAATGGAATTTTTCGATCGATTCTCTACCAAGAAGAATCAAAGACAGCAACCCAAAAAAGAGAAGAAATGGCCACTAGCAAAAGGGTTGAAAAACCCACCATGAAAATGGTTGTTTTCGGCCAAAAATATAGCTACTAGAATCTGAAAATTTCTTCAAAAAACGACAACTACAGTTGAAATAAGTACAAATCCAACAAAAAAGGTCACCGGAAATTGAAAAATTTTCGGGCAATTTGTTCAGCTAAAAAAGGAGCAAAGGTAGCAATCAAGAGGATGATCCAGAAAGTTTCTTCTATCAAAAAAATAGGCAAGTCAGTCACCAAAAATGGAAGAAAAGTGCTACTGGAATTAGTTTCCATGTTGAATAATCAGCTGCCAAAAGGATAAACAAAGGGAGAAAAGAATTGTCAGCAAGCTTAAACAATATTTTCTTGCATCTTGAATCTTCAGCGTTGCAGCCATTATTGTAAAATAGACATTTAAGTTGGGGCAAAGTGGCATACTATGGTGACCAAGAATGATAAAGGATAATGGAACCTTCACAATAAAATCTCTTTCCCACCACATACAGTTACAAAAACTAAATATCCTCAAAAACCCACCTTGTTGCTGTACAAATCATTCAATAGCTTCTACCATCAAAATTCCAAAATTCAATAGGATTTCCCTCATTTCAATATGAGGACCCATTTTGTTAAGAGTTTTGAACACACAACATGGTAGATGAAAATTCTTTGGCCCAATTGTAGCTTTAAAGAGTTACCAACGAAGCCACCGGTAGCCTTCATTCAAGGTTGTCGAGGCAATGCGAGAGCAACAGTAAAATAGAAAGCCTCTTCATCTATTTTTTTTTTCCATTCATGGTTCAATAAGGATGCAATATTCAAGAGTTTCGTCTTCTGATAATGCCCAGAAGGTGTTCGACCAAACATCTTGGTCAAGATTTCTCCTCCAACTACGGTTGTTCAATTAACCATGGCGCACTATGAACTCCGACAACACAGCGCTTGGCCACCTTTTGTCCAAGGAGAGCAATAAATTGATAGTGACAAGTGATGTGATAATGTTGTTCAAAATAAACAACAACGATAAAAAATAATAATAATAAATGTCGTTTCAAATTAGTATTTCAAAAATTTTGATGATATGCTAACTTTTAAAATTTGCCAATGATCATATACTATCCAAATATACAAATCGCTTGCATCATCTAGAAATTCGTTATGAAAATTACATCGTAGTTATATCGAATAGTCCAAACAGATATCGAAAATAGTTAAATATGCGCTAAACGTACATATTAAAAGATGCGTTTAACTCGTCTTTTAAAAAAAAATTTCAATTATTTCATTAACGTATATTATTTTTTCACGATAGATTTTCCAATATAATTTACACCATTTTATTATGAAATTTTACATTAAATATGATGTCAAAAATTCTAAATTCGTTACGGATTAAATGTAATTCGAATTACTTTCAAATTATTTTTTTGTTAAACTTAAATTTCATTTACTTCTTACATCCAATTTGATTTACTCGTCGTTAGCTCAAAATCTATAAATAACATGATAAACAAAATTATACATGTAGCAAAATTAATTTAACAATATTGGTAATGATAATTATAAGACACTTTCAAGATGTCAAAATACGTATTAACTTATTTTTATAAATATTATATTATTTTAAAAAATTGCACATTAATTTTTGGAGCTAAACACAACCCGTGAGGATGAACTTGCAAGTGATCGCGCCCTCACATGCTTAGCGGGGTCCCAATGAATAAAATAATCCCGACCTCATGTGTATATGTGTTGTGTCAACCTCACGGTCATTCATGTAGGCACTGTAGCACAACTTTAATTTTTGACCACACAATCCAAAATGACTGGGTCTGCCCCTGAATAAGACAATTAAGCTGAAGGCAGAAAATGCAACAAGAGTTCACATCATATATTTTGGTACCCTCTATGGTTTCTTCAACGTAGTGCTGAAAGTAATAATGGTCCTCCAAGGGTTCGGATTACTTGCGTAGAATTTTCCCAACCAGGATTCAAACCGGTAGAAAGAATTGAAGAGACAGGGTGTCAGTATGCCAAAATTTTTAACATGCATTGAGTACAATGCCATAGCATAGAGGTGGGAAACCATCAAAATGGAGGATCT